>NC_059102.1:66716158-66901158 GCF_020740685.1 Jaculus jaculus
CCATAATAAGAAGGGGTTAGGGAAATGGCTCAGTCCTAAAGAGCTTACCATCTAGGTATGTGACTCTGAGTTTGGATCCCAATCACCACACAAACTCCAGGCATGATGGTACATGCCCATAATCACAGCATTTGGGAGGCAGACAGGCAGATATATAAGGCAAGCTGGTGAGCCAGACTGCTTGAATCAGTGAATTCTAGGATCAGAGAGACCCTATCTCAATAAGTAAAATGGAGAGTGACAGAAGGACATATTCAATATTACTACTCATCACAACATGTCTGAGTACATTTATGCAAACACTTACACATATAAAAACAGAGGCACTCATGCTAGATGTAAAAGGTTAAGTAAATAAATAATAAAATACAAGGTAGCAGATTAGATGCTTTTTAAAAAGGACCCAGAGGTTAGAAGATGGCTCAGTAGATATAGTGCTTGCTACACAAGTGTGAGTACTTGAGTTTGGATCCCAGAACCCATGTAAAGCCAGAAGCTGTATTGGCTATCCATAATCCAGCACACCAGTGGGGGAAGCTAGGTGGAGATAGAAGAACCCAGAAGTTCACAGGCCAGCTATCCTGGCAAATACAGTGGTGAACAAGGAGAGATTATGCCTCAAAGAAGGAGGAAAGGGAGGACTGATCCCTAAAGTTGTTTTCTGACATCCACACTCATTACATGGTATGTACACACCTGTACTCACACACATGAATGCACATACACACATGAACAGGACACATATACTTGCTGACTGAAATGAAGACACAACACACCAAAATCTATGTTTTGTAATGAAGATAGTCCTAAGAAAGAAGTGCATTGCTCTAATGCCTACAATAAATTTTCTGACAGACCTCACATAGATATAATAATGTATGTTAGAAGAACAAGAACAAACTAAATCCAGAAGTAGTGAATGGGAAAAAGTAATTAAGATCAGTGCAGAAATTAATGAAATATAAAACTTTTAAAATAATACAGAGGAATCTGTAGAGATGATTCTTTAAAGAGATAAAGAGGTAAACCAACCCTTAGCCAAATTAACTAAAAGAAAGGAATAGAACACCAAAGTGAATAAAAGTAGAAAAGAGAGAAATCACAACAGATATCAATGAAATTCAGAAAATTATACAGATGTACCTTAAAAGCATATTTCACTAAATGGGAAATTTTTAAAGAAATGGATAAATTTCTAGGTACATATGACCTATCAAATTAAAACCAAATGAGGCCAATAATGTAAACAAATCTATAATAAGCAAAGAAATTGGAGTAGTGATTTTTGAAAATCTGCCATCTAAAACCAATAGGTCCAGAAAGGTCCAGAAAGACTCACTACAAAATTCCACTTTACCTTTAAAGAAGAACTACCAGCAATCTTTCTCAAATTATTCTATGAAATAGAAAAGGAAGAAATGTTTTCAATTCCTTTTACAAAGCCAATGTTATGCTGATAGATACCATAACCAAAAGAAGAAAATTATATACCAATCTCTCTGATGAACATAGATGCAAAATTTTTCAAAAATCATAAAACTTCTCAATAAATTTTTGTAATGAATCTAAGAACACATGAAAATGATAATTTACTGTGATAAAGATATCTTCATTATAGAGAAACAAGGATCATTCAACATATGTAAATCATAAATGTAAGTTATCACATAATTAGACTCAAGGAGAGAAATCACATAATTATTGTAATATTTGCAGAAAAGATATTTGAGAAAATCCAACATGCCTTCATGATAAAAGTCATGGGAGATTAGGATAGTGGGAACACTAAAGGATATATTCAACAAGCCTGTAGTCAACACCATGCTAAATGAAAAAAAAAAAACTCAAAACATTTCCATTAAGATTATGAACAAGAAAAGTATGTCTATTCTTTTTATTCCAATTCAATATAGTGCCTGAAGTCCTATCTAGAGCAAGAAGACGACAGAAGAAAATAAAAGGGATAAAAAGAGGAAAAGGAGTCAGTCTCCTTATTTGCAGATGATATGTATATAAGAACCCCTAAAGACCCCATCAGTAAACTTCTAGAGCTAATAAACTGCCAGCAAAGTGACACCATTCAAAAATATGCATATAAAAAAATAAATAAATAAATAAATTTTAAAAATATGAATATAAAAGTCAGTAGTCTTCCTAAATACCAGGAAGAAACATGCAGAAGATGAAATTAGGGGAAAAAAATCTCATCCAAAACAGGGCTGGGGAGGTGGCACTTTGTTAAAATCTCTTCCTACTTCCGCATGAAGGCCTCTCAGGTTGGAGGCTGCTGATCTCAACTCTCCAGATCCCAAGTAATAGATGGGCATGGCCACATACACCTGTAACTACAATTTCTGGTGCTTGCTGATAGCAGTTGAGTGTTGAAGGAGAGACAATGCCTCAAGAAAACATGCAGATGAGCAACAAGGGAAGGACATGACGCTTTTCTCTGGCCTCCACATGCATGTGCACGTGGCATGCACATCTGCACACACATGTGCATACAACACATATCACACACATCAGAAACTTACACTACATATACACATGCAAAATAAATAAATAAAAATATATAACTAAACTAAAACTTGTGTGGTAGTTTAAGTGTGATAGTATAAATGTATGGCCCCATAGGCTCGGGTGTTTTATTAAAATTGAGCTTACAACCTCAGCCCCTAGCAGGCAGATCCCTGCTACAGGGGAGCATGTCACTGGTGACAGAGTTTGGAGGCCAGCCCTAAACTGTGTTTGGTGGTAGATCTTCAGTCAAGCCCTGCTAGCTATGTTCAGAGCAGTTTGAGCTCTGGCTGTTCATGTTTTCTCTTGGGATGGCTATTGGTGATGTCTCTCTGGTTCTATGAAAGTGAGCCAGCTTCTTCTGTTATTGATAGAACTTCCCCTGGATGTATAAGGCTGAAATAAACCCCTTTCTCCCATAATCTGTGTCTGGTTGGATGTTTGTGTCAGCAATGAGGAACTGACTGGAACATATTAGAATAAACCTAGCCAAGGAAGCAAAAGTCTCTACAATGAAAACTTTCAAATACTGAAGAAAGAACTTCAGAAAGACATCAGAAGATAGAAGGACCTCCTAGTTTACTATATATATGGTAAAAAATGGTCATTCTACTAAATCATGGTTTGTTGTCTATAATTATGGGCTTGTCAATAAAATAATGATAATTAAAAAAGAAGAAATGCCAATAGCCAACAACTTTTTTTTTTGTTTGTTTGTTTGTTTTGCTTTTTCGAGATAGGGTTTCACTCTACCCCAGGCTGACCTGGAATTCACTATGGTGTCTCAGGGTGGCCTCAAACTCACAGCAATCCTCCTACCTCTGCCTCCCAAGTGCTGGGATTAAAGGCATGCGCCACCACGCCTGGCTCAACAACTATTTTAATAAGTGTTCAATATCCTTAGCCATTAGAGAAATGCACATTAAAATTGTTTTGAGATTTTATATTACCATGATGAGAATAATTAAGAAAGGGCTGGAGAGATGGCTTAGCAGTTAAGGCACTTGCCTGTGAAGCATAATGACCCATTTTCAATCCCCCAGTACCCACATAAAGCTAGATGTAAAAGGTGGCACATGCATCTGGAGTTCATTTGCAGTAGATAGAGGCCCTGGCATGCCCATTTGCTCTTTCTCTCTCATAAACAAACAAATAGTAAATATATATATGTATTTATATAGATATATTTAAAAGGAATGGTTAAGAATATAGGTGACCACCATTGGTGAGGGTGAGGCTGTGGAGAAAGAAAAGCTTTAGTCACTGTAATTTAGAGTGTGACCTTTTGCAGCCACTATGTAAATAGGTGCAACTGTTCCTCAGAAAGCTAAATTTAGGAGTACCATATGATCCAGCTATAGGAGTCCTGAAAATTTCTACAAAGGACAATATCCCAGCAGAGATACATCCACATCTATGTTTATTTCTGCCCTATTCATGATAGCCAGGACATGGAGTTAGTCTAGATGCCCATCAACTGATGAATGGGTAATGAAAGTGTGTTACATATGGTCATTGGAATTTTTTCTTTTTTGGTCTTTTGAGGTAGGGTTTCACTCTAGCTTAGGCTGACCTGGAATTTACTATGTAGTCTCCGGGTGGCCTTGAACTCTTGGCAATTCTACTCCTGCCTCCCAAGTGCTGGAATTAAAGGCATATACCACCATGGACAGCTGGATCATTGGAATTTTATTGATCCAGCCATAAAGAAATATGAATCATTGGAATTTTAGGACAATAGATGCAACTGAAAAGCATACTAAGTATGCTTATATATGTGGATTTGTGTATATCTATTATACATTATTTAGTATATATAAGGCCAGGAAACTAGAAAGAGATGTATGAAAGGGGAAAAATAATTTTAAGAAATAGAGAGATAAAACACAGGTGAGATGAAAGTGAAAGGAGCACACTAGAGGGGAGGAAGGTTTTAGCTGGGAGCAGGAGCAGGGAGGTAGTAGAGAAGAGGGTTGGAGAGCATTGACCAAACTAAGGAGGTGAGTAAAAGCCATAAGGATGCCTGATAGTGAATAATGGGTAACCTAATTTAAAAAATAAAGAAGAGTAAAGGAGTTGGGGCTGGGGAGATGGCTCAGTGGATGAAACTGCCTGTCATACAAGTGTAAGTACCTGAGTTCAGATCCCCAGGACACACATAAAGCCAGCTTCTGTGATGAGAATCTATAATCCCAGTACACATGACAAGAAGAGGGGTGGAGATGATGGAAACAGGAAAATCCTGTGGAAGTTCTGGTGTGCCTATCCCTGTGAACACAGCAGTGAAGAGCAAGAGACCCTGCCTCAAGCGAGGTGAAAGGTGAGGTCCTACATTTGGGGTCATCCTCTGACCTCCTCACACACATTGTGGTATGGTGGTTTGACTCAAGTGTCCCCATAAATTTATGTGTTCTGAATGCTAGGTCCCTAGCTAGTGGTAGTTTGGGAATTGGAACTGCCTAGAGGTGGTATATTGGAGCTGGGCTTATGGGCATTATAACAGGCTTACTCATTACCAGTGTTTGGCACAATCTCCTGCTGCTGTTGTCTACCTGATGTTGACCAGGAGGTGATGCCCACCCCTTGCTTATGTCATAATTTCTCCCTACCATCATAGAGCTTCCCCTATAGTCTATAAGCCAAAATAAACCCTTCCCTCCCACAAGCTGCTCTTAGTCATGTGTTTTCTTGCAGCAATGCAAATCTGACTGCAACAGTAAATTGGTACCAGGGGAGTGGGGTGTTACTGCTAAAAACCACTATGGCTTTTGGCCTTTTGCGGACTGATTTGAGGAAGGAATGTAGAAGGATTTGAAACCTTTGACTAAGAGATGCCTTGCAGTACTGTAAGTATAGCTTGATGAACTATTCTGATTAGAGTTGAAAGACCTGAATGCAGTAAGAACTATGGACTATGAGGTTTGGCTAATAAGGGGAAGAAAGAGCTTTGCCTGGACTGGGCTAGAGGCAGTTTGTGTGAGAGGCTTGCTGTTATGCTTGTGTCCTGAGAATTTGTGCAGGATTGCAATCCATATAAATGGACTGGTGTGAGCAGATAGATATGACACAGAAAGAAATAAAATGTTTGGGGTGAAACTGCTGCCCATTCAGCTGCAATTGTTTGAGAGATTGCAGTTATTGAGATTGGGCCAGCTGATCTGCACTGGGACAGCAGGAAAATGTGGACTCTTTTGAAGTAAGAGACCTGATGCTGAAGGAATACCCTGCTCTTCAAAGTTGGATTTATTTTCCCCTGGTATTAATAAATTGGTAGCCCACCTGGTAAAATGGAGTATAACATGCAGGAAAGATATGGTCATTGAATTTGCTACACAATTTTTTTCTTTTTTTGAAATAGCCATGAGCAATGTAAAGCAGGTTTTACTTGTGTGGAGAATTGATGAAGCCATTAGGTTGAACTATGGGTTGCAGGGGAGACCCAGTGGAGATGCCATGACTATGGGATGGGTGCCAAGGAGAACCGCTGGCACCAGGTGAAGTTTTCTGGGACTGTGTGCAGCTGAGCTGGAGGGGAAGAAGTAGAACTCCAGAGACTTGTCATTGGTTAGAATTATCAGACTTGGAGACTTGTCAATGGTTAGAGTTGTCAGACTTGGACCTACAGAATTTGACATATTGGTTCAACTTTTCCTTTCTATGCCCAATGCCATCTTTTGCTGCATGAATGTTTATTTTGTGCCATTATGGGATTTTATTTGTGTGTGTGTGTGTGTTATGGCTCAGTTAAAAGATCTTGGACTCTGGGGACTTTTAAATTTGGACTGAATGCACTGCATTTTATATCATGTATGGTTATCAGTTTATAAGGGTCCAGAGTAGAATGTGGTGATTTGATCTAAGTGTCCCCCATAATCTTATGTATTCTGAATGCTATGTCCCCAGCTGGTGGTAATTTGGGTATTGGACCCTTCTGGAGGTGATGTATTGTTGGGGGTAGGCTTATGGGTGTTATAGCCAGTTTCCTCTTGTCAGTGTTTGGCAAAATCTCCCACTACTATTGTCCATTAGATGTTGACCAGGAGATGATGTCCACCTTCTTACCATGCCATCACTTCCCCTACTACCATGGAGCTTCCCCTGAAGTCTTCAGCCAAAACAAATCCTTTCCTCCCACAAGCTACTTTTTGTTGGACATTTTCTGGTAGCAATGTGAAGCTGAGTGCAACATGGGGAAAGAATGAGCACACACAGTTGTTTAAACAGAAGTCATCTTTGTGAATAGACAAAAAAGTGGCCAGAAGCCATGGGTTATCAAATAAAAATCCCATCTTACTGCCAGGAGTAGCTTATCTCCCTATGAGTGATTGGTCATGGTGGCTTCAGAGTTCCTCAAAATATAGGCTATTGCCACTGCTATTGGTTACCCACCAGAACTGGATGATAAGTCCCTATTGCTGAGGACACTACATACTCTGGTTGCAAGGTATAGAGAAATCAAGGAACTGAGAGGGAAGCTTCTTCTTTAATGGCTAGCTCTCGTAGTGCAGAAGTGTGCTATGGAGGGTGCTGAGAGTGAACTGTCATTAAAAGTCTCAGTTATGGTCCTGAGTAGTACACTACTCCAGATTAAAAGTGCAACAGTGCAATAATGGCAAGTCAGTCATTGGGGTAACCAACCATTTTTGATGGGAGTCCAGGCCTGCTCCACAGAAGGGAATCTATATCTGGAACTGTAAACCTTGTCAAAATCCCATGGCTGGGAAGGTCATGGCATAAATTGAGAAGCTACTGCTGTAGTTTTGCAAACTAGTCATGGTGTGACCATTAAATTACCCACTAAATAATTTCATTTATTGGTTAGGATGATGACTTGTTCAGTGAAGTGTTTGTCATGGAAGCTTGAGGGACTGAGTTCAGATCCCCAACACTCAAGTGAACCCTATACACCTGTAATCCTAGTTCTTTGAGACAGAGACAGGTGGATCCCCAGAGCAAACTGGCTACATAAAGTAGTGGGATCAGCGAGCTTTAGGTTCACTGAGTGACTTAGTCTCAATAAATACAGCAGAAAACAATTAAAGAAGACACTCACCAATGACTTCTGGCCTCCACACACTTGAATATATATGTGTATGTGCACCTGCACACACACACAAACATGTATACACACATTACACATAAACATACATATGCAAAAAATAATGAAAATAATGATAATTATGCCTATACTCATAAATTAGTCATCAACTTTGGCCAGAGGAGCTTTTCCCATGGCTGGTGGTTATTGCAGAAACTCCTTACCTGCTCAAAATACTGAGAATAAGTGATTGTTCAGTACTCAGCCCTAAAGGAAGCATCTCCATTACTCCCTCCAAGGAGCAGGGAGAATCACGAAAGAGGAGGCAAAAAGAATGTAAGTGCCAGGGGAAGGAGTGGAGTGAGGTGGAAAGTTAACTGCAGAGCATGACATCTCAGTTACACTCTTGATGTCACAGCAGTTGTGATCACCAGCACAAGACCTACACAAAATTGGACCTATCAACATGCAGTCATGAGGTCAGGCAGAGGACCCATTGGGCCCCGCCTCTCCCTGAGGTTTTAAAGGGAAATAAGTATAGTTAAAGGGAAGGACTCACTGCTTCTTGAATGTCTACAGGCAGTTAATGGTTACTGGAGGAGGGAGAGACATTGTCTTCAGTGGCACAGCCACTTGCATGGAGTCCACTCCCCTGTAAACAATCCCCTATCTGTGATCCTATAAACAACCCTAATAAAACTCACTGGGTCACAAAACCAGAACAAAGCAAAGCAAAAAAGACATTAAAGCAGAACTAGTCAGGATGAAGAACGAGAACAGTGACAGAAATGAACAAGAGAGGGTGGTATAGGTGAATATAATAAATGCATTAAATGGGTATATGAAAATTTCATGATGAAACTCTAATAATAAATACAAAAATGAAACTCATTTAGTAGAGGCATACTTAGTTAAGTATCAGTTTCAGGAATGAAAGCAGCTAAAACCACCTGTTAGCACATTCAAACCTGCTTTCTAGATGGGAACTGACTTAACTTGTAGCAAATTCTGCAAAATGAAAGAAAATAATCCATAAGTTTGTACCCTAAAATATCCTGGCTAAACATAACCTGACAGAATTCATAGCAGGCAACAAAGAAAGCAATTATAGCAAAATAGTAGCAAATGTTTCATTCCATTAGGAGAAAGTCAGGCACAGTATTCCTGATTCAGAGGAATAAAGCTGTGAAGGGCCTCTTGCCAAGAGCAACTGCAGTGTATTAATATCAAGCATGCTCTACAGGTGTCAGAGCTGTTTTGGGAAAACAGTCACACAGAGAAGGTGAAGTCTGCATGATGAATTCTCAGCAAAAAAGAAGGAACTTAAATCTCTTTTGTGTTTTTCCCAGGATTGAATTATTTTTATTCTGAAAAACAAAAATATTAAAGTATGAATAACAGAGTGGAGAGAGTTGGAAAAGAGAAAAGTGAAAAAAAGGCATATAACATAATTCACATCTTGTTGGCAAAGGTATCAAAAGAGCATTTTATTCAAGTGTTTCCAATTCTTATAAATTTAAAATGTGTGAATTTAAAAGTAATGCTTTTCTTTTGTGTGGGAGAATACTTGGAACTTGAATAGTTACTTTGATTTTGTATCTGGAAGAAATAACAATTTTTTTTCCTATGTACAACATCTTCCTAAGAAAAACAGGCCTTTGGATTTTATAATCATGATCACTCTTTAGGCAAGACAAGTAAAACAAAACAAAAACAAAAAACCATGGCTGAGTTTGACAGCCTTAAAAGGCTCATTTTGAAGCTATTAATCCAGGCTACTAAAACAGCAAGCAACTACTCTTTATTAATGGTCAGACAGAATTGACAGTAGGAAAGAGAGTCTACTTTGTGCAGCCCAAGGTACAGGTCTCCACTTGGTCCTAAACCAAGAACAACTATTATTATCTGTCCCATTCTATCAACTGGTGGCTGTAGTCAAGGCCATGTGCAAACAAACATTAAAGGCCACCGGGCATTATGTGAACTTGCTAGAAGCATGCTTGGTAATCAGTGGCTGAAATCTCACGGCTAGATGGTCCTTGGAACACATACACATGCCAATACACATGAATACTCAC
Source organism: Jaculus jaculus (assembly GCF_020740685.1). NCBI lineage: Eukaryota > Metazoa > Chordata > Mammalia > Rodentia > Dipodidae > Jaculus > Jaculus jaculus. The sequence continues at coordinate 66,725,792 of NC_059102.1, forward strand.
ACAAACCCCAAAGTGATGACTTGGCATTTAATGGATCTCAGAATTGGCAACAGTCCCCTGGCTATGTCTCTGGGACAATAAAAGAAGACAGGTTGAGCAGTCTAGTGGGTCTTTGACCATTGGACTTTGGAAGCAATCCAGGACATTACCAAGCACAAAATTTATGCCAGATGACCATTAGATATGTTCAGGTTGAACAAGCTTGAAAATAATAAGAAAGGTCTTCCAGATAAAAAGGGATGGAAAGCTCCAGAAAAGGAGAGGAAGTAGAAAGGAAAAAAGGGAGAAGAGAAAGAAAAACATACCACATGGCAATAACAAGGTTAGGTGGGGAAGGAAGAAGACAAAAAGTAGATCAATATCAGAAAGCCAACATTACTTATGACATCTGCATATACACTTTGTTTCCTTACACAAATAATTTCTCACACAAATAATCTTAGAGTAATGCTGTATGAATATGTGTGTTTCCATATGAGAGTATATGTGTATCTTGAAAAGTTTAAGCTTTGAAGTATGTCCTTACAATGATAATAGTAGGTAACTATTATAAGAAGCTCTAGTTTAAGAAAACATATCCTGGGCTAGAGAGATGGCTTAGTGGTTAAGCGCTTGCCTGTGAAGCCTAAGGACCCCAGTTCGAGGCTCAATTCCCCAGGACCCACATTAGCCACATGCACAAGGCGGTGCATGCGTCCAAAGTTTGTTTGCAGTGGCTGGAGGCCCTGGCATGCCCATTCTCTCTCTCTCTCTGTCTCTCTTTCTCTCTATCTGCCTCTTTCTCTCTCTCTCCGTTGCTCTCAAATAAATAAATAAAAATAAACAAAAAATTAAAAAAAGATTGAAGCATAACACATTAAAAAAAAGAAAACATGTCCTCCTACTTAAAACCATGGAGGGTGCTGAAGAGGAGGGACAGCAGGTTCTTTCTGTGACATGAACTTTTAAGAAAGAGTGAAGGAGCTTCAAAAAGCCAAAGAACAAGTGACTGAGAAAGTAGCTCACCCAAAGGGTGACAATAGTCAGAAGGGAGCTATGGACAAAGGCTGTGTCCTAGCACCAGGAACAGTCAGAAGGGAGCTGTGGACAATGGCTGTGTTCTAGCATGAGGAACAGTCAGAGGGAGCTGTGGACAATGGCTGTGTCCTAGCACCAGGAACAGCCAGAAGGGAGCTATGGACAAAGGCTGTGTCCTAGCACCAGGAACAGTCAGAAGGGAGCTATGGACAAAGGCTGTGTCCTAGCACCAGGAACAGTCAGAGGGGAGCTATGGACAAAGTTGTGTCCTAGCACCAGGAACAGTCAGAAGGGAGCTATGGACAAAGACTGTGTCCTAGCACCAGGAACAGTCAGGGGGAGCTGTGAACAATGGCTGTGTCCTAGCACCAGGAACAGCCAGAGGGAGCTGTGAACAAAGGCTGTGTCCTAACACCAGGAACAGTCAGAAGGGGGGCTCTGTCCTAGCACCAGGAACAGTCGGGGGGGGGGCGGCTCTGTCCTAGCACTAGGAACAGTTGGGGGGGGGCTCTGTCTTAGCACCAGGAACAGTCAGGGTGGGGGCTCTGTCCTAGCACCAGGAACAGTCAGAGGGGAGTTGTGGACAAATGCTGTGTTCTAGCACCAGGTACAGTCAACTCAAGCTGGCATATGTTATCAAGACCAGAGGTATCAGTGGCATCACCCAAAGGTTCAAAAGGTGTGGCACTTTTTTCCCCAGTTCCAGATCTTCAGCAGCATGCTTATTACACTTGGCAGGTTTTCAGCTAACACACTGAGGATTTAGGAACTATATACTGCATGGGTCACCCAAACATGAGGCTGTGAAGCAAAGAAACATGAGGAGAAGTGTGTTGAATGTAAAGTGCCATCTTGAATACTGGATTTCCTGGTAAATATGGAATCATCTATGTGGAATATTTGATTTATGTGGTTTGTGTCACTGGAAAACACTTCAGTGAGGCAGTTACTTCCAATGGCCCTTCATTTGTGTTCTCCACAGGAAAGAATGAAGAAAAAGAGCACCTATTTTATAGAGATGGGGATGCTGGCCACAAGGGATACAATATGGACAAGCTTATTATAAAGATGACTTAAGGGGTCTTCAACAGAATATTAGCTACCTTTCTCATTGCTGGTATAAAATGGATCATTAAGCTTTTCCTTAACCACTGAGCTAGCTCTCCAACCCCTATAAATGATCTTTTAACAACATCAAAAGTAATTGGGTTCTAAACCATTGTGTGAATAAAATAGTGTACCATAATGGAAATAGTTTGATAGCTAGTTATAATAGTAAGTTGTAGGACTAAGAAGAGTCAAATATGGTTTGATCTGAATATTTATCTCCTATATTTAGAAGAAAATACCAGTGTACATAGAAGAGTTGGGAATACTGACATAGTGAATCTTTCCAAAAAGACTAATGCAGAGGACAGACACACAGATCAATGGAATAAAATAGAAAACTCATCTCTAAATTCAAGCAATTACAGCTACCTGATATTTGATAAAGGGGCAAAAAATACACACTGGAGAAAAGATGACAGTATTGTCAAAAAATGGTGTTGGAAAAACTGGATAACCACCTTTAGAAGAATAAAATTAGACCCACTTATCTCACTCTGCACAAAAGTCAACCCTAAATGGATTAAAAACCTCAATATAAGACCTGAAACTCTAAAACAACTAGAAGAAAATAGCAGGGAGAACACTCTACAATATAGGTATAGGGAAAGACTTCTTGAATAAGACCCCACTAGCACAGGAAATTAGATGAACACTCAACCACAGGGACCTCATGAAACCTAAGTGCTACTGTACAGACAAGCCAACCATCAACAGTCAACAGACATCCCACAAAATGTGAGTAAATCTTCACCAGCTATATGTCTGACAAAGGCCTAATATCTAGAATCTACAAAGAACAAAAAAAGCTAAACAATAAAAAAAATCAACCCAATCAAAAAATGGGGCAGAGATTTGAACAGAGAATTTTCAAAGGAAGAAATACAAATGGCCATTACATACTTAAAGAGATGTTCACCATCTTTAGTCATCAGAGAAATGCAAATCAAAACAACCTTGTGGGGCTGGAGAGATGGCTTAGCAGTTAAGGCATTTCCCTGCAAAGCCAAAAGATCCAAGTTTGACTCTCCAGGACCCACATAAGCCAGATACACAAAGGGGGACATGCATCTGGAGTTTGTACTGGTAGGAGCCCTGGCACACCCATATTTTTTTTTCTCTCTCTCTTTATCTCTCTGCCTCTCTCACCCTCTCAAATAAATAAAATATGTTTTAAAAACCCTTTGACTTCATCTCACTCTAGTCAGGATGGTATTCATCAAAAAATCAAAGCCAGCTGGGTGTGTTGGCTCATGCTTTAATGTCAGCACTTGAAAGGCAGAGGTAGGAGGATCACCATGAGACCAGAAAGTGAATTCTATGTCAGCCTGAGCTACAGCACGACCCTACCTTGAAAAACCAAAATAAAATAACCAAGCTGACTGCCCACCATGAAACATGCCACCTCTACCAAATCTGCCAGGGCCCAGAAGAAGAGGTGGCAACATGAATACTACTCTTACTGCTAGCCTGACAACCAGTTCCAAGGCAATTGTGACAGACACAGTGATCAATCACAAGCTATCAAAGCAGAAATCCAGAGACTACAGAGAACTCAATACTAAATAAGATTGCCAACAGGCCTGCCATAGCTCAGGGAGCAATGTGGAAAAGGGGATTGTAGGAAAACCATGAGGCACAGTCTCTCAATATATCACAGGCACTAACTGATATGAATACAAATAAAAAGTGAAAAGAAAATCAAAGAACACTATATGCAGGTGAGACTATGGGGAAAGGAACCCTCACTCACTGCAGAAGGGAGTGCAAATTTGTACAACCACTGTGGAACTCAGTATGGAGACTCCTGAAAAAGATAAGAATAGATCTACTATTTGATCCAGTTATATTATTCTTGGGCATAAACCCTAAAGACTCCTGTGTGCACATGTGCAACCTTGTGAGCTTGTGTCACCTTGTGTTTTGGCTTACATGGAATCTGGAGAGTCAAACATGGGTCCTTAGACTTTGCAGGCAAACGCCTTAACTACTAAGCAGTCTTTCCAGCCCAAGACTCCACTCTTTACTACAGAGATACTTTCTTGGTCATATTTATGGTGGTTCTATTCATAACAGCTAGGAATTGGAATCAGCCCAGATGCCAATTAACTGATGTATGGATAATGAAGATGTGGTACATATACATAATGGAATTCTACTCAGCACTAAGGAAAATGAAACAATGAAATTTACTGGAAGATGGATGGGGTTGGAAAATTCTAAGTGAGGTCACTCAAGCACAGAAAGTCAAATACTGCATGTACTCTCTCCCATTTGTGGCTCCTAACTTGTGTCAATTGGAGATAAGTGAAAAAGTTAGTAAGCCTCAGGAATATGGTCATAAAATCAGAATGAGACAGGAAGAGAGGAGAGGAGGAGTTACTTGGCATGTTAGGGGAGGGATGTAATATAGGTGGGTGGGAAGAGCTTGGAGGAGTGAGTAGGGAGGGTGGGAAGAGAATTACATAAAAGTTAAGAAAATATGAATCAGTTCCATGAAACCATCATTCAGACTAGCATTCTATAAGATACAACCACTAATTAATAGTGAGGGGAGACAGTCCAGATAAAAGATGAGAAAGCCCAACCTTAAAACCATGGACTCCTGGACTTTAAATCCCAGGCCCAGAATTGGCTTGCCCCTGAAGTGGGGTTTTTGTCAGAGAGGTCTTTGAGGTCCTTCAAACAATGTAGGCCATTGCCAAAACACTTGATTACCTGTCAGAAGTAGAAGATAAAACCCTACTGCAGAAGACAGTATAGGCGATGGTCACAGCACATCTGAATACTATGCTGGAATTGAAAGGGAAACAAACTCCCTCCTGGGTAGCCCTCATCGTGCTTGAAAGCCCTTTAGACTCTGGAGGAAAATAGCTACCAACAACATGAATAAGCAGGGCACCCTGCAGGCTACAAAGTTAACTGGCCAGATAAGAAGTACACACTTGTACAATAGTGGCTCACAGCCTCTGTGTGTAACCAACTGTTCTCTCATTGGATGTGTGGCCCACCCAGTGGGAGAGCATCTGGTACTGGAAATCAAGTCAGAATCCCATGGACAGGAAACTCATAGACTTCAGAAAGAAGCCTCCACTGCTCTCTGCAGAACAAGAGTTTGCTTGCACACCAAAAAGTCTCTCAAATAACTTTGCACATCCTCTTGAACCCAAGTTGTTCTCACTGTTGGCTGGAGACTCTGGTTTGCTTTACAGAAGGCAGAGAAAACGGAAAACTGAGATCCATTGATAAGAAGAAATCTGACTGCCCACCACAAGATGTGCCATTTCTACCCTATCTGCCAAGGTACAGGGGAAACTGCAGAGGAAGCAGCATCATTAATACTATACTTACTGCCAGCCTGACAACAAGCTCCAGGGCAATGATAACAGACACAGTGATCAATCAAAATCCATAAAAGCAAGAATCCAGAGGCTACAGAGGACTCAACACTAAATCAGACAACCAACAGGTCTGCCATGGTGCAGGGAGCTTTGTTGAAGAGGGGATAGATGGTATGTAGACCAAAAACTGACCAGAACAAAATCCCAGGCACGTCAACATTTAGAAGTTGAGCTCAGGAGAAAGAGCTGAAATACAAGCCAATGAAGAACTGGCTGTCAGGTGTGATGGCACATGCCTGTAATGAAGAACTGGCTGTCAGATGTTGTGGACAGGCCTGTAATGAAGGTGTGGTAGTACCTCCCTGTAGTACCTGCACTAGGGGCAGAGAATAGCAATGAGCTCCAGACTAGTTTGTATAATAAAGGAGATGCGGTCTCAAAAGAGGGACCATAATTTGCACATTGAGGAACAAGTTGAAAATTAGTTGATAGTTTTTCTTCCAGCATCTAGAGCTAAGAAGTACTTGCAAGGCCTTCTCCATGAACCCAGGAACAACTTTTTGCTCCACCTGAAACCTACTTCTAACATACCAGCATACCTCAGTGTGGTATGTTCAGAGATACAACGAGAATTAAATGCAAAGGGTAATCAAATTCATGTATCATTTAGCTTACAATAAATTTGGATTTTTTGGTACAAAGTTTATAATAATATATTGTGATATGGTCTTTTAAGGCTTCATTTAGGTCACAGACATAAATATCTAGTTTCATGACATCTGAAACAGAAGTTTTTCAGCCAAAAGTATACATAAATTTTTTGGATTTAAATATTATTTTTAATTTTTAAGAACTAGAAAAATACATGAACACATTCCCAAAACAGTATGTGAAATTAACAACTATTACAGTATCCCCAAATAAAAAGTAACATTATCGTTGCTAATAAAGAGAGGTCTTTTGAGAGAACTATTCATGCTATGAAAATTAAAAAAAAAAAGGCTAACACCGCTTATAGAAATATGGGAAAGTAATGTTTTTAGACTTGGTGTTATATGTTTGGAAAACCTTTAAATCTAAGCTTCATTTTAGTGAATACAGTGAAATTTGGCTCAATGTGTTTGTATATTTACTAAAGATTCTCTCAAATACTTTGGCCTCTGAAATTCTAGTCCAGTTCTTTATGAAGAACTTAGCCTCCTCTTGCTAAAATTGTTCAGGTATGTTCCATCTCTTCTCCACATAGAAGCATACATGTAAACATACATATGCTTTGTGGTTCCTGGTCTCCAGGATGCTCTTTCCCCTATCATAACGCCTGTTTGTCTTATCTCTCCAAGACTTCAGGGTATCTGGCTCCCTTAGGGTCATATGTCTAGTGACAGCCTTCAGAGACTTCATCCTCTCATACTCTAAATGTGAAGTGACAAGAAAATGTTCAGAATCTGCCAGCATGCCAATACCACTAATGAGAGGGCTCAGACAGAAACCAGACCCTTTACAGTAGCTCTGTTGCTGGAGAATTGATTGAAAAGTGCATTCCTTCTAACTCTAACACTGAGCAGGGTCGCCATCATGAGCCAAGTTGTGACTTTGTCTCAACTACAGTTTTGTATTGTTTTAATACTTATTAAGAATCATGATTCAAGCCATGAGTTGCCAGTCTTTCCTACTGAATAACACATAAGTTTTTAATAATACACAAAACCCAGTTTGCAAGACATGTTAGGAGAATATTCTCTTATGCTTGTCTGACAATACTATTTGATTAGCAAAATATGCACCTTTTATTTGGATAATACTGTGTCAGGCCTTTTAGCCCCATCTTGTAACAGATTCCATCTTAGTCTGTTTTAAACATTAAAGTCACCATACACTGATCCATGGGCTCCACATCCATGAACTCAACTATGGATTGAAAATATTTGTGTTAAAGTCTGTCTGTATTGGATATATATATCTATATATATCTCTATATATCTATATCTATATCTATCTATCTATCTATCTATATATGTATGTGTATATATATATATATATATATATATATATATATATATAGAGAGAGAGAGAGAGAGAGAGAGAGAGAGAGAGAGAGATTTGTACTTGATATTCTCTTTAAAATTTTGTATGGGGTATTACAACTAATTCAGAGATTATTTGACATGTTCAGGAGGATTTCCAGGATGTAGGCAAACACTGCACCACTTTACATTTGGATATGAACCACCTACACATTTTGGTATGCTTGGGGTTCTAGAACGAATGTCCCAAAGATACAGAGGAAAGACTATATTCTATTCTCTCTTTCCTCTCTATCAGAGAAGCTCTAAAGAATGGTTTCATTTTTGGTCTGCTTCAGTGATGAGGTGTTGGGGGCATCTGAGGCTCTGGCTCTCTGATTAGGTAGGAGTTGATTTTTCTCTGTATTGGTCTCCTTCCCCCTTGTGCTGGGCCCATAAACATCAACAAGGAGGGGCCGTTGGGGAGGGGGTAGGTCACGGATGAGCCTAATAATGGTACCAAACTGGCCTGTATTTGCTGAATAGAAAACTAATTAAAAAATTAAAAAAAAAGAATGGTTTCAAATTAGAAATTGTCAGTCAACTTTAGTGCCACAAAATCACTGTAAGAGTTCAGTTATTTTTGCGTGGACATTGTTTTGATTTTTATAGAAAGCTTTCTTTTCTTTCCTTAATCCATTTCAGGCCTAATAGACACAGATTCTTCTGAGAATATAGGAAATATATATATATATATATATATATATATATATATATATATATATTCTGTCTATATTGAATATATATATACACATATATATATTCTGTCTGTATTGAAAAAAATATATATATATATATATTCAATCCATAGTTGAGTTCATGGATATGGAGCCCATGGATCAGTGTATGGTGACTGTAGTGTTTATTTTTTTTTAATTTTTTTTGTTCATTTTTATTTATTTATTTGAGAGTGATAGAGAGAGAAAGAGGCAGATAGAGAGAGAGAGAGAATGGGCGCGCCAGGGCCTCCAGCCACTGCAAACGAACTCCAGACACGTGCACCCCCTTGTGCATCTGGCTAACGTGGGTCCTGGGGAATCGAGCCTTGAACCAGGGTCCTTAGGCTTCACAGGCAAGTGCTTAACCGCTACTCCATCTCTCCAGCCCAATGACTGTAGTGTTTAAAACAGACTAAGATGGAATCTGTTACAAGATGGGGCTGAAAGGCCTGACACAGTATTATCCAAATAAAAGGTGCACATTTTGCTATACAAATAGTATTGTGCAAGCCAAGCATGTGTAAGTACCAGGAGATATTTCAAGGCCATGGGTGGAATTCTGGTTCACATTCACACTGTCACAGGGCAAGAATCTCCTCTGGAAGCTATTAAAAGCTAGAAGAGCTATTCCAGCTTTCCAACTGAGGTGCAGCAGGCCCATTTAATATTCTTGTCTAGTGAAACAGCACAGGCCCTCCGTGCCTATTTTTAAATGCACATTTTTAATATTCAATATAATGCTACTCTTTAACAAACTCTTTACTCCCCGCCTCTTTGATGAAGCTTCCTGGGGTCTTTAAAGGGATTGTTAACCCAAGAATGGATCACACTCTTTCTGCATGAGCAAGTTGAGAGCCACTCCATTAAGCCTTCCAGTATTTACTAGGAAGAGATGTCGCTCACCTCTGAGAACATGAGCCAGCTGCTCGGTGATGAGCTCTGGAGCCTCCCGGAGAAGCTCTTTCAGCACAAGGGAAGAGGAAGACTCCAGGAACTCCAGCTCGCCATCACGTGGCTCAACCGGGTTAATGACTTTGACAACTGCAGATTCCAAAGTTTTGTCTTCACTATAAAATAAATGGAGGAGAAGAAGAGAAAAGGCTAAGACATGCTTTCTCACCTCAGGAATTATTTAGTCTCTGGTCCTACACAAATGATTTTCTCCCAATAGCCAAAAATATGAGGGAACTTATAGGCCTCTGTGGTAGTTTGATTCAGGTGCCCCCATAGACTTAGGTGTTCTGAATGGTAGGTTCTCAACTGATGGAGATTTGGGAATTACTGCCTGCTGGAGGCAGTGTATTGTTGGAAGCAGGCTTATGGGTATTAGAGCCAGTTTCCCCTTGCCAGTGTTTGGCACACTCTCCTGTTCCTGTTGTCCACTTGATGTTGGCCAGGAAGGGGTGTCCACTATCTGCTCATGCCATCGTTTTCCCCTGCCATCAGGGAGCTTCCCTCTTGGGCATATAAGCCAAAATAAGCCTCTTTTTTTTTTCCCCACAAGCTGTACTTTGTTGGATAATTTCTACCAGCTATGTGAACCTGACTGCAACAGCCTCTGAAAAAATAGGATAGTCTTTTATTTTGTGTATTTTCACATGTCATGTCCATTAATTATGTCCCCCAAGACTCCTAGAATGTCTTCATTCCTTCCCAATAGCTAGAATTTATTAGTTTCCACTGAAGACTAGATACATAGGTGAGTTCTGACCCTGTGGAATGGGTTCTGATAAAATCCTTATTTTACAAATGGGGAAACTGAGGCACAAAGATGCTAAGAAATGTGTTCAAGATCAAATAACTAGTGAGCAGAATAGCTAGTATTTAAACTGAAAATCTCACCCCCAAACATGCACATCTGGTTACTGTAGAGTAAAAACAAATATTATTGGGCTTACTTACTTTGACTATCATTTTTTAAGTAAGCTTTTAAGTTAATTTATTGATTAATTTGGAGGGCTGAGGAATGAATTCAGGACCTCTGCATTCTAGGCAAGCCTTCTGACACTGAGCTATATACATCAACCCCACCATCATTTTACTGGTGAGATAGCTTTTATCAAAACTAAGAAGGTTCAGATAAAACTAAGTGTTTTTTCTGACTGTTCAAAAACAAATGAGTGATAGTGAATGAAACAGAATTTCAATTTATTTTTAAAAACTATTCTACTCCATAAACAATCCCAGACAATTTCTGTCTCAAAATCAGCATAACCTTTTCCATTTTAATTGATTATAAAATTCTTCTATTTTTGGTTAACACACACATTGTCCATAGTTCGCCCTTTTGGCTTCTCACCTTGTCTCTACCATGTATACTGGCATGAGTTGGTTTGACAAAAGTTAATACAATGTATTATTTCAGTAATATTTATGGTTTGTGAATAATTTGAGTTTATCCAAAAGGATAACATGTAATAGGATGATAATTCAAGGTTGAAGCATTAGTGGGTGTTGAGAGCTTTAAGAGATATGATCTAGTGAGAGGTCCTTAGGTCATTGAGGACATGCCCTCAGAGGGAATTGTGTGCAATATTCTCTTCATCTCTGTTCCTGTGACCATTTTGTTCCTAGATTTGCTGATGTGCTCACCACAGACCCAAACCTCTGTGGTGGCCTGACTGCAGATGTGAGCTCCAGAACCTTGAGCCAAGACAAACCTCTCTTTACTTCATAAGTAGCCTTGTCAGGGACTTGATTACAGTAACAAAAAGCTGAGTCATGTAAGTGACAATTGAAGTAACAAAAATAACTCACAACTAGCTTCCAGCCATTTGTCAACAGTATTGACAAATATTACTCAAGACAATTTCATTTGTTTCAAACAGCACAGGGGTCAAAACAGCCCACATGCACAGACTGCTATAAAGCTCATTATATCTAATTGCATGACTGATGTTACCTAAGGATACACTAATTCATATCTAAGCATGTTTCCTTAAATGCTTAGCTTTAAAAATTACTAAACAGAAAAGGTTTTATTACATGTATTTTTAGGTTGAAGTCCACTGGTAATAGTCATCAGCAATTAGCAAGTTGACAAACTGTATGCAGAATGAAGATGTAAACTATAGAAGTATACAGCCTTTGAGTCTTCACCTGTTAGCTGGGTGGAACACATCACAAGGACACCTTTGTATGCTGAGTTCAAAGAAGGATGATGGTGGAAGTAGGCAAAGCCCAGTGATTCTTTTTTTCTATGCCACAGTGACCAGATGTGCACATTTTGGGGGCCAGATTGTTAGTTTAAATAAAGACAAGGAATTCATCCTTTTTATTTGTCATTATGTACCTCTAGATTCTTTCACCAACTAACCACCCTTTTCTTTTTTTACATGTATGTGCATATGAAGTATTGTCTGGTGTGCTATATGACATGTGATTAGAAAACAAATGTCCATGCTGTGTGTAAGTGGAGGCCTTCTTCATTGCTCTACTGGGTATTTCCTTGAGGCAAGGTCTCTTTCTCAACCTGGAGCTGCTGTTGGTCAGCAAGTCACAGCAATTCTCCAGTCTCCATCCCCCACCCTCTTCACCAACTAAGGTTACAGACATGCATGGACACACACAGTTTTTTTTTTTAACATGTATTTTGAGGAGTTGAACATTTTAGTCTCTAGCCTAAGAGGCCCTCATACTTAAGCAACAAACAGGTAGGATTTCACTCTAGCCCAGACTAACCTGGAACTTACTCGGTAGTCCCAGGCTGCCCTCAAACTCACAATGCTCTTCCTACCTCTGCCTCCGGAGTGCTGGGATTAAAGCTATGTGCAACCACACCCGGCCAATGGCCGCTCTTAAGTGCTTACTGGTGGAGGCAGAAAAGCCAAGCTTTCATCTGAACTCTATGTTAACCACCTGTGGTTAACACATTTATAACACTGGGTGCCAGGAGTTAGAACTACATGAACTTTCAAAAATTCATGCTATTTCTACAGTATAAAATAAATAAACAAATGATCAAATGACTTTTGCGACCTATTTCCACATATTTTCCCATTTCTCTCCTGAGATTTCTTTTTTAAGAATGTTTCAATTTTTATCTTCTCCTAATTTTCAATTGCCTATTTTCAGTATTAATAGATAGGACTATTGTGCTGTTCCTGTAATAAAATATTTGAAATGATTTAAAGTTATAGTTTTGATCAATTTTACATGCATTTTCTACTTAAAAGATGTTATTTGAATTATAAAAATGAAACTGGAGAAATGGCATAAGCTATATTTTGTAGTAAAAGAAGAAAAACAATACTTCCTTTATTCTAAAGTCCTCTGGTTTTAATACCTCCCATTAAGTCACACAACTTTGAGCAAGGAAATAATTGCTCAAAAAACTTTCACTGGGGAACACATTTACAGAGCTTCACAATAATTCTTACCTCGCCAGAGCACTGCTGCCAACAAGTGTTATAGATAATTTTCCTTCATCGTTTAGCTGATGCAGATTAATTTCATCTCTGAATATGTGAAATGACTCAGAGATATTAAGCTCTTCTAAAATAAATCTTGTCTCTGTGAAGTAGCTGAATTCAGTTCTTGGGATGTTCAGCACTGGCAAGCACAGAACCCCAGGTGGACTGACCTACCAAAATAAAAGCTCAATCAGTGGTGAAACCAGCAGGAGGAAAAATACAGCTAAGTTTCAAACAGCCTAAGGGAACTGGTAAAGAAAATCATAAGTCTTTTCATCCCACCAAATCATTTGACATTCATAACCACATGTCTTTGAATCCAAGAAGTACAGCATTATTTACTAGGAAGTAGCTGCTAGTATCTGACCTCTTGTTAATCTACTTGATAGTTCTTTTGGAGTAACAAATTCCTGCCTTTATACAACTGGAAGAAAATTAGAATAATTGAGGCAGACAGGTGGGGGCTGAGGTGACAGAAGAAAATAGACATTCTCCATCACAATGGGATATTTTCATCTCAATTCTAGATAATTGTTCATGTAAAAATTTAAGTTTACTGTAGTTAATTCTTTCATTTATGCAAGATCATCAAGAAATCTAGGTGCTGCAGTATTACTTGTGACATAAAATTGTTATAATTAATTTTTAATGCAAAATACTTTGTGTATCAGTCTGGGCAGAAAGTTCAGCATCCAAATTCCCTCTGGAAATCCTATCCCCCTTGACATAAAGGCACAGATGATCTCCCCCATCATGTGATTGGGACCAGCATTCAAGTTCTAATACTTGATTCTCCTCAGGAAGAATTCTTCTCCTTCCCTTCATGTGACAAGGGCAGATGGCCCATCATTTGGGCTGAACTCACACTTTTAAGAAAATCATAATAAAATTACCAGCCATAGCTGCAGTTGAATATGTTGGCATAAAACAAAAGATGTGGGACAAGTAATTATAAGAAATACAGGAATGAATATGATGACAGAAGGAGTGATGCATCAGTTACTTTTCACATTGCTGGGATAAAATAATCACAAATAACTTAAAGAAGGAAAAGATTTATTTGCAGCTTACAGTTCCATCATGATGGGAAGAACATAGCAGGAGCAGGAATTACATTGTAATGCCAGCAGGGTGGAAGTAGTGAAAGCAATGAATGCTGGTGGTCAGCTAAATTTCTCCTTTTTGTATAGTGCAAGACACCAGCTCATGGAGTGGTGCCACTCACAGTTAAGGTTCATCTTCTCTTGTCACTTAATGTAATCTGGAAAATCCCTAGCAGACACAGTAAGGATTTGTTTCCATAATGATTCTAAATCCTGTCAGGCTGACAACCAAAGGTGGGAAAAACAGTTGTGAGAGATAAAAGATAGCTAGATGATGATGATGATAGATAGATAGATAGATAGATAGATAGATAGATAGATAGATAGATAGATAGATAGATGATAGATGGACAGACAGATAGATAATAGATAGGTGATTGATAGATACACAAATGGATAGATAGGTAGGTAGATGAAAATAAGCTCACCACTCAGTCTAGACACAGACATGGCATTACTGAAGAGTCACATGCTTGAGTAGGGTCTTCTTTCTCTTCAAGTTAATTTTCCTATGGGTTTGCTGATCTTGTTGATCTTTTCAAAGACTAAGTCTTTCTTTCACTGATTCTTTTAATAGTTTTTTTTTTCATTTCTATTTCATTGATTGCTCCCTGATCTTGATTATTTCTTTCCATCTGGTACTCTTGGATTTGGGTTGTTCTTGTTTTTCCAAGAGCTTCACTTATATCATTAAGTTGTTTACTGGAGATCTCTCTGGTTTTGTAATATAGGCATTTAGAACTATAAACTTTCCTTAGGACTGCCTTTATTGTCTTCTGTAGATTATGATATGTTGTGCTTTCATTTTAATTTAGTCCAAGAAACTTTTTAATTTTCTTCTCTATTTCAATGAGCAATCCATTGTCCAATAGTATTTTGTTTAACCTCTAAGAATTTTTATTTTCCATAATTTTCCTTGTTGATTTCTAGCTGCATTGCACTATGACTGAGTAAAACACAAGGAACTATTTAATTTTTCCAATTTTTTTGACACTTCCTTTTGCTTTGAGTATCTCTTTCCATTCTTTCACCCTAAGGTAATATCTTTATTTGATGTTGAGGTGATTTTCTTGAAAATCTTGTTCCAGTTAAAGCCAACTCTGTGTTCATAGGATGAGCAACATTGAGTAAATTGAGTGTTTACTATATATATCTTGACATAGGCCTTCTCATTTCATATAAATTAATCTGTCTTGTACTATTTAGCAAACTTTAAGATAAATTTGATATAAAGCCCACATGTAGCGATCAGAATATTTTACCCATCATTTTTGTCAGCCACTGCCCTAAAGCAGTGCTTGCCACCCACAGCTCATTCTGGAAGAATGGGTTTCATATAAATTTAAATCACTCCAGATCTTCTATGCATATTTATCAAGGGATCAAGATTCAGACAAAAATGGAAGAAAACAAACCAGATTCTGGAAAATTAAAAATTATTTGAAACTTCTGGAAATAGCACCCAAGCATTTATAATATACATTTGTAGGCTTTCAGGCAATAAAACCCATTATAGTGGGCTAACAGATTTTACAGACAGAAAATTTAAACATGATTTGTAAAAGATCTTTTCCATTTCTGTGGATGAGTTTGTGTTTCACAGTGTAGAAAGATTCTCCCTCAAGGGAGATTATTATCAACTAAAAATGACCCTGATATACAAAATCAGGGATAAAAGGCAAAATCAAAGGACTTAGATACAGAATGTAGATTTAACATTCAATCCTTCCCCACCCCATCTCTGAAATCTCCAACCAATGTTCACATGCGTCATTTTGCTACCAAAGGTCAGACTGTATTGTAAGATGAGAAATGGGAAAAAAATTCCAATCATTGATTTTGCTACTTTTCTAAATTTCCATAAAGTAATCAATCACTATAAACATTTTAAATGTTTTGTTTAAAAATAGTAACCATTCTGAAACAGGCTTTTAAAAGAGATCAATAAGAAATAACCATAACAATGCTTAAAATATACTAGGTACTTGATAAAGACTTGATTTTAATATTTGCACTCTGCAAAAATAAAACAGAAAATGAAAATTTAAGTGAATATCTTCATTTCCTTAGAAATATTTGTTCTTAAAAGTTACATAGTAACTCATATATTTCATCTCACCTTGTCCAGAAAGTAAGCATATGTAAAAGCAGAAATGAGAGAATCCAAATCACATGATTTTGGTCCAATAACTACATGGACTTTCTCCAAACGTTTGCTTCGATCCTGAAAGAAATTTAAGCAAAGCATCATTATTTCACTTGTAATCGATCAATGGGAAGAGGACAATTTTCGGGGCTTCCTGCCACTGCACTCAAACTCCAGACATGTGTGCTGTCTTGCACACATGTGCAATGTTGTGTGCTTGCATCACTGTATGTCTGGCTTACATGGGACCTGAAGAGCCAAACATGATTCCTTTGGGCTTTGCAGGCAAGTGCTTTAGCCACTAAGGCATCTTTATCCAAGAATTTCTTTTTACATGTCACATTTTGGACAATAAGGAGATATATAGATTCCCTGAATTATTCTATTATTTAGTAAATTAAACATTTTTCTCATTCAGAAAAAATGGATATGATTGGTATCATTTGTCTACAAATATAAATTACATTAATTCTTCTTTTAAAATTTATATAGGCTCAGGAAACATTGCTGAAGGGGGAACAGAAAGAATGTAAGATCTGCAGGGTAGGAGGATGTACTCTCGGGCACTGTCATCATCCCCATCCTCACCCACCCTCAAGAGTGACAGGAACATTCATGACTACACAGTGTATACTGATAGCTCCAGTGAGTAGGACCCTCAGTGGAATGGGGACTGGGGACAGGGGATGTAAGAGTACAACCCAATGGGAATAGAACCATTAGGCAACATGTTCATACAATGAAGTTCTCGATTAAAAACAAAGTGTGGCCAGGAGTGGTGATGCACACCTTCAATCCCAGCACTCAGGAAGCAGAGGTAGGAGAATCACCATGAGTTCAAGGCCACCCTGAGACTACATAGTGAATTCCAGGTCAGCCTGGGCTACAGCAAGACCCTATCTCGAAAAACCAAAAAAAAAAAAAAAAATGTGTATGTATATACAGCTGGGGATGCAGTTTGGTGGATAAGTTGAGACTGAGAAAGCCTGAGTGCCTGTGTTCATATTCACAGGACCCCAAAGTAAAAAATCCAGAAGCTATGGCAGGATTCTTTAATCCTAGCATGCCTATAGCAAGAGGGCAGCTCACAGACCAGCCAGTCTGGTGAGCAGAACAAAGAGACCTGCCTCACAAGTGGTAGAAGCTGAGGACTGACATCTGAAAGTTGTCCTGTGACAATCACTTGCTCATCATAGTACACATGCATCCACACACACATACCACAAACACACAAACCAAAAAGTAAAAGTGCATATAGTTACCTCCCTGTGGTAAGTGAACATATGACTGTTACTTCAAATTTCTTTGCACTCATTGGAAACTTCCAAAGAACCAAAGACTTTTAAAAAAATTGTGTGTGCATGTATGCATGTGTGCATGATGGTGATTTTGTTTTGTTTTGTTTTGTTTTTGCTGAGCTCTGTCCTCAGGAAGAGCCAGGATCACCAAGAACCAGCATTCTATACATGCTTTTTTATGACTTTATTTATTTATTTTCAAGCAGAGAGGGGGGGCGGGGAGGGAGGGAGGGAGAGAGATAGGACACAGAGAGAGAATAGGCATGCCAGGGCCTCTAGCCACTGCAAATGAATTCCAAATGCATGTGCCCTTTATGCATCTGGCTTAGGTGGCTCCTAAGGAATTAAACCTGAGTCCTTTGTCTTCACAGGCAAATACCTTACCCGCTAAGCCATTTCTCCAGCCCCCATGATGTTTTTATGGACATGTGCTTGCCATGTCCAAGAATGTGGAAATCAGAGGACATCCTTGAGGTATTTCTCCTCTCTTTCCACCATTTTGCTTCTTCTTGATTGACTTCCCATTACTGTCAACATGTCGGGATTACAGCTCTAATCTTACACATGCAATTCAGAAATTACATTGTTAGTCTAGGAGCTCAAGTTGTCTGGAATGGCCTGTACCTTGCTCCCAGAGTAGAACATTAACAGCAGTAGTGACCAAAGCTGGTAAATATGCCTGCTATGCAAATGGCATATCAGCACATTAACATCAAAGTATCTTTAACTTCAACAACTCTTGGTGGATAACAAAAGAATGGTATAGAGTTCAGGTAGTTTGAATGTATGTCTCCCACAGACTCAATTAAAGCTTATAACTTGAATCTCTAGCTGCCTGACTAGAGGAGGTCTCACTGGGAGCAGATCCTGCAGTCCAACCCTAAGTATGTTTGGGGGCAGATCTGATTTCTGGCCAGAAAGTATGCAGAGCAGTTTGAATGGGGTTGGGGTCCCTGCTGTTTGCTGCCTCTTTGTACTTGTTGCTTTGGTTTACGTGAGCTGTATAGTTGTTTCTCTCCATTTTCATATGTGGAAGCAGCTTCTTCTTCTTCTTCCATTGATAGAAGTTCCCACTGGGTCTGTGTGGTGGTTTGATTCAGGTGCCCCCATAAACTTATGTGGTTTGAATGCTCGGTTCCCAACTGGTAGCAGTTTGGGGATTGGATTCACTTGGAGGCAGTATATTATTGGGGATGGGCTTATGAGTGTTATAGTCAGCTTCCTCTTGCCAGTGCTTGTCACACTCTCCTGCTGCTGTGTCGACCTTATGTTGTCCAGGAGGTGATGTCCACCCTCGGCTCATGGCACCATTTCCCCTGCCATCATGGAGCTCCCCCTAGAGTCTGTAAGCCAAAATAAACCCTTTCCCTCATACAAGCTTCCTCTCTTGGTAAGGTTCTTAGTGCAGTAACTTGAAACTGACTGCAACAATCTGAAAGCTTGAAATGAGCCCCTTTATCCCCTAAACTGTGCTGGGTTTGGATTTTCATCCCAGCAATGTACAAGCTGTCTACCAAAAGAGCATACTCGGATGGATTTTGATTACTTCGAAGCAGAAGTGAAGTGAGGTATGTTAAGATGTGGACTAATTTTAACTTTGAACAAGATCGAGATAGGAAAATACTTGGGAGAAGAAAATTTGGAGACTTTTAATCTCCAGGGATTTGAGGGTTTATTAAAGCTCTGGAAGGTTGTAGTCACAGCGCATAAAGAGAAGTTAGAATAAACGAGAATGTATGAGTGTGTGGTGGTGGAGGAGTAGCTAGATCACAATAGACTGAATGAAGAAAAATATGAAGCAACCCAAAATTCCCACTGTGCAATATACAGACAATACTATTAGGAAATATACATGCAAGAGCAGAGGTTTATAAAAAGCACTAAAAGACTAAAACATATCAAAAATGACAGGTTATCTAACATACAAATGATCAAGAAGGATAAAATATATTAAATGTATATCAAATCCTAAAAGAACATTATTCCATTGGTCAGCATTTCTGTCTTGTTGGGATGAGTTTGAATTCCTCCCTGTGGTGTTTTGATTTAGCAATGTGTAATTCCAGTTAAAACTTGTAGACCCAGGTTTGGCCCATTTATTACCCCATACTGAAGATCAGATCAGGCAATGGAATGCAATTCTAGGCAACCTGTGCTGAATTGTGAAGGCAGTGCTCTTCTTGGTACACTCTCAGCTTGGTTTGCCCTGCTGGCTCAGTGCTGTAGAGGAGAGGGGCTGCGGGGAGCTATTGGTTTCTTGAAGTCTCAGCTGTTCCAGGTGCTGACAGATAGGGGAGGGGAAGTTGTGGAATGTTGCTTGAGGTCTCATGAACCTCATGTGGTCTCTAGTATCTCTGCTACAGGTTCTTCTGATCTTGTAAAGCAGGTAAGTGTGGGAAGAAGCTCTTTCCAGTAGTGTCCACAGTTCTTACCAGAGGGTCATTTCTGTGACAGAAGAAGTGCTTTGCAGCAGGTCTGCTTGGTTCTAGCAAGTCGCTCCACACCAGTTAGCAGAAGTCCTCCATAATTCTTTTCGGAGATCTCACCTGGCTTAATAACTTCAATTACAGCTCTTTCCTCTTGCAGAAAAACAGCATATTGTGTTATTAAACTCTGAGGGCATGGCCCAACTAACAAGATGAAATAACTCATTTAAAAAAAACAAAATGCTGGGCTATATAAGGCCATTTTATGCAAGCATGTAACCAACTTTGGACATACTCTTCCATACCCAGCTATTCTCCCATTTTATACCCACCTATCACCTGCTAGCTCCTCATTTCCCTAGACAGTTTCACTTCTACTCTCATGCCATCTGCATATATGTGATTTTGTGATCCTAAAAATGATAAATTAAATCTTGATAGGCTAGATAAAAAATTGTCAGAGAAAAATGGCAGGATGAGTTTTATAGATGAGTCATCAATTATGTGATATTTCTAAATTAAGTTAGACTTCAGATTTTAATATCTTGAGATATTTATCCTTAATATAATATTATTTTGATAGAGACTCTGAGAATAATTATAATAGCACCCCCCCACACCAGCCTAGATCTCATGTCTTTCCCAGCTTCCTTTTTGAGCCTCATAAATGCATAGCTGGCTTATTTGGCAGAGCACCCTTTCAGGTTTCTAGTCTAGGCTCAGCTTTTAAGGTCAAAGCAGTCAAATATTCCATAAGCACCTAAAGAAATATAAGTAAATGAACTTTCCCTCCATTACAACATAAGCAAATGCATCAAGAAATTATTACTGTAAATGCTGTTCTTCCAAGAAGCTCAATGTTCCTAGTAGACATTACCTCACTTCTCCTGAATGTTGTGAGACAGGCAGTGAGAAGATAAGTGACACTTTACAGGTCAGAGGAGTATGCCATGGGGCAGGCTTGTTTCCAGAATCTATAGCATGACACAGTAAGAGCTGCACCCCTGCCCTGCTCAAACCACTCCATAATGCTAGAATGATTTCCCTGACCACATGAGTGAGCACAGGCATTGAGGGAGGAGAGAGAGATGCATGCACAATAAATACAGCAGGCTTCAGATATGTAGGATCATTATTAACCTGTTGCCTTTTTGTCTAAACCTCATCATCGCTGGTCATGGTTGTGTTTAACTTAAACTTATGTAACTGACACAGAAGATATGAGATATAGCAACACTTGCATCAAATCACTTCCAAAGGCCAACACAATTGTTTTAAAATAAGTAAAGAAACTAAATAAAGCATGCTCACCCTATTTCTTACAAGTCAGAAATCTTCTATGATAATTACAACCTATCCCCCCCCCTTATTTAAGGTATATATTATATAATAATAGTTCTACATACAACTTCTGACATCACATGTCTCATTAGCATCTTGAAGCTCCATCCAGGGGTATGGATTTCAGTGTTATATTTAACCATAAGTCACCTTTGGACACAGTGCTTCTGTCCCAGTGCCCGGATTTAGGTGGCCTGAGGAGGATGGGTCCCAGCTTTCCTTTTGTCAACTGGTATCTTTCAAATGTTAATTCTGCAGCACAAAGCAAAGCTCTTCCAGTCCTCTGTTCAGCCCTATTCTAGACTGTATTTCATTATCTGTCATACTGCATTTGTGTTTCTTGTTCTGACAAGAAATCTATGCTATCATAGGGCAGATGTGACAGACATTAATAAGGCAGTGTTGGCTACTGTTACAGTGGCTGTACACATTTTAAGGTTTGTGTAAATATATTAGTACATACACATTACAAAAAACAGATGATTCTATTCCACCCTTTACAGGTCTTTCTCATGGCTTAATAGTATTTATTTTAAGTTTTTTATTTGTTATGAACATTACTGTATGAACAAATCATGTGTTGTTCTCATTCTCCTTGTGTTATCCTCTTATATGCCCTCTGTCTAGCCCACATTCCACTGAAGTGCCTCTTCAGTGAGGTTATTAGTATTCACTGTGAGGTCATGAATGCATCAATCAGTAGAGACCTAACTTTCCCGTAACTAAACTGATAGATCTTCATTCATTTCTCTTGCTTGCTTATTTACTCATTTATTAATTTTGAGATAGAGTTTCACTATGTACACAGGGAAGACTCCAACTTAGAAATCTGTCTCAGCCTCCAGAGCACTGGGATTACAGGTGTGCACCAACACACCCAATTCTTCAGTGATATTTATTTATTTTTGTTTTTGTTTTTTTTGAGAAAGAGTTTCACTCTAGTCCAGGAGGACCTAGAATTCACAACACAGTCTTAGAGTGGCCTTGAACTCATGGAGATCCTCCTACCTCTGCCTCTAGAGTCCTGGGATTAAAGGTATATGCCACTATGCCCAGCTCTGATTTTTGTTGTTTAAAAAAATTTTTTGAGGCAAGTCCAACAGGCTGGCCTTTTTTGTTATGCAAGAGAAAGAGAGACAGAGAAAGAGAGAGAGAGAGAGAGAATTGGTGTGCCAGGGCCTCCAGATGTGTGTGAACCCTTGTGCACATGTGTGATGATGCATGCTTGTGTCACTGTGCATCTGGCTTACATGGATTCTGGAGAGTCATACATGAGTCCTTAGGCTTCACAGGCAAGCGTCTTAACCACGAAGCCATCTCTCCAGCCCTCACTGATTCTTAAATAGCTTCATTGTAACAATTATCAGTCTACAACTGTGTGCATGTTTGTGTGTATGTCTGTGTGTGTCTGTATGTGTAAAACAGAATTTCTGTAAGTAGCATAGGTGACATTTCAAAAGAAAATCTCTGATATTTCCCAATAGGAAAGTCTGGCCCACTGGTCCAGATTTATTCTAATAATAAACTATACTAAAGTCTGGCATGGTGCCACAGACTTGTAATAGTTGGTATTCAGAAGGCTGAGACAGATGTATCACAGCTTTGAAGCCCATTTAGGTTAAAAACAAGATCCTATCTCAAAAATAAGTGAAAAAATCAAGCTAGTGAGCTGGCTTACTGGTTAAGGCCCTTGCCTTTGAAGTCTAAGAACTCATGATCAAATCTCTAGGTCCCCCATACCCAGATGTATTGATGCAAGGGCACATGTCACACGTACACAAGGGGGCGCACACATCTGGAGTTCATAGCAGCTGAAGGCCCTGGCAAGCCCATTCTCTCTCTCTCAAAAAATAAATGAACAAATGCATAAAAATTAATTTTAACAATTGATTTTAAAATTAATAAGTGACTGAGGGCCTGTAATTACTTTCTTTTGAGGGGTGTACCTCAGATCATCAGGAAAAGCAAAATTATTTACCAGAATCTACAAGTTTAGGACACAGGCATTTTATATTTAATTTTCCAATCAATGTCATAATTTAGATGATGACCCAGTGGATGAATATAAACAGATTAGGAAAAGACAAGAGTTTTTCAGTGGTAAGATTGAAAAGGGTGATGAGGTAATGTAATTGCCTCACTGTCTGATAAAAATGAAATAGTCAATTCAGATAAATTGGTGTTGCCTATAGCCTCTGCCCTCATCGCCATTAAACTGAAACTGCTGAGACTGAGGAGCATGTGGCGTAGAAGGGCACACTGAACCCTCACAGGTGCTAGGTAGGAATAAATCAGTCCGGGGACACATTTCTGCAAGCCTCAGTAGCAAGGCTACATAGCAATTGGATATGTGTCCATTGGAAACAGTCAAGGGTGTTTACACGATGAAAATTTATGGAAGGAAAATATACATGGTTGGCACTCATCTTATACTGCTTACGTTTAAGAGGGGCAGGACAATGTGATACAGGGAAGGTTTGAGATAGGAAGACAGTCTATGTAGAAGTCATTTTCATGCTGCTGGGACAAAATACCCAACCAAAAGCAGTTTAAGGAAGGAAAGAGCTTATTCTGGTTTAAAGTTTTAAGCGGAAGTGTCCACCACAGCAGGGAAAGTATGGCAGGCGCAGGAAGCCAGAGTTCCATCATCACATCAGCTTGGCAGAAGTGGAGAGTGGTGAATGCTGCATGCTCAGCTAGCTTTGTCCCTTTTATACAGACTAAGAATCCAGCCCACAGGATCGTACCGCCCACAGTTAGAGGAGTTTCTTTCACCTTGACTAACCTAACATAGAAAATTCCTCACAGACATGAGCAGAGGTTGCTTTCCATGGTCATTCTAAATACTATCAACTTTACAACCAGAGTTTAACCATCACAGTCTAGAAGGAGAATTAATAGTTGCTTCTGTATTGGTGGAGGTCGACAATCCAGAAAGCATATGTGTGAATGGCAGGGTGCAGGCCAGTCATGATGGTCTTTAAGGCAAGTTTTGACATATTCATATTAAAAAATATGAAACTGTCTTTTTGTTGATTTTGATTGAAGTTATTCACTTATTAGCTTTCTTATCTGCTCATTCATCATTTTGACATTGAAAGTAAATTTAGGACATCTCAGAATTTTCGTGTATTTCACTTCGCCTTCTTTTTAACACAGTTCAGAAATCACTTTATTCTAACTAACTCACAAATAAAAACATCACACGGTGGTTAAAAAGGCCACTCAAACTGACCTAGACCCAAACTCTCCTCATTTCAGTGAATGTCTATAGAATCAGCACACACCTTTCCACAGTCATTCTGAAACAATGCAATTATTAATAACATGAGGCTTACCTTGGGGCTTTGTACTTTCATTTTCAGTTATAATTTTATGCTAAAATAACTTGATCATCACAGCAGATTCCTCATTTCAAGTTGAACTTTATGATTAAATTAACCCATGTACAAGTTTTCACTGTTTTAGCATCTTGTTGAAAAACTTTCTCAGAGCTTAACATCACCCCGGTTCTGGGCATACTATGGAAACTGTTCTCAAAACTCTAAAGACCCCTGGACTACTCTTCTGTGGGCTGGGCTCCATGAGGCTCCTGGTGATGTCAGTCTTTGCAGGCTCTGCATTGCAGCCTGCAGCACCCAGTGTTGGTGTGACTTACCCTGGAGGCCATAGACCCACAGCAACTGCAGTGCATGTCATCTGGGCTGTCAGACCCAACTGCTGGGGTTCAGTGGCAGGTGGCAGAGCTGTGGATGTAAACCTGGTTGCTTCTTACATCTGAGGAGTCTGGCTGGCCAAAATGGCCCCCAGAGAAGTGTGGCTTAGCCTTCTATATGGCATCCTGTGTGCCTCTGCTCCATGTCTAGAAATAGGAACTCTGCCCTTCCCTTTAACACTTTTTATTTGAGTAAGCAGGGGAATGGGAGCAATTCTAACTAACTCAGTTATATAAATAAAGGTAGCTGAGCATTCAGCTATTATTTCTCTTCTATATCTTCAGGGTTATTCCCCCCAGATCCTCACCTTCCCCAGAGAGTCCCTAAAGAAGCTTTCCTAACATTTCTTTCCATTGTCTTTCTCATGGAGCCACAGATACACATGCACTGCCTTGTGCCTCTTTTCCTTGCTTAGCCCTCAAGGTCTAAAATGCCCTCCAGGCATTCAAAGATAACCAAGAGACAAGTGAACTTAAAGAAGAACTTATTGTACTATATGACCTATATCAAAGGCAACATATGGGTTACAAAGTTGAACATAAAAGAATGTTCTTGGTAATACACACACACACACACACACCCTGAGGGTTAGTGATTACTCTGCAAAATGATATATGCCTACTATAAAACATTTGGATGGGCATAATGGCTCATGCCTATAATCCTAGCTTTTGGGAGGCTCAGGTATGAGAATTGCTGTGTGTTCAAAGCCAGCCTGGACTGAAGAAACTTTTCAATGATCTCAGGCCTCAAAAAGTCAAATTAAATCAGAAGATAGAAACTAACAAAGTGGGGAGGGAATCTCAATTTAACTAAGTTAATTACTGTGAACATTTAGTATACTCCTAGATTGTTTTTCATACTTCTTTGACTATTCTCTTTCCTACTGTATATAAAATATTTTAATCTTTATTTCTAATTTTTTAAAATATTTTATTTTTATTTTGTGTGTGTGAGAGAGAGAGAATGGGCACAAACAAACCCCAGATGCATGTGCCACCTTGTACATCTAGCTTACGTGGGTCCTGTGGGATTGAACCAAGGTCAGTCCTTTGGCATTGCAGGCAAGTGCCTTAACTGCTAAGCCACCTCTCCAGCTCTCTGTTTTCAAGTTTAAAAATACTTCATCCCTCAAATTCTAAGATAAAGATATTGTCATGCCAAGAGTGGCCAGTATTTGCCTGTATAGCTCCAGCTGTTGCCCTACTGTTTGACAATAGTCAATAGTTAGTAACTTGAAAGCAATATCATATTAAATGTCATATATGACATTTAATGGTCTTCTTTAATATTAATCATCATAATCTATCTGACCAACTCTTTATTGTTACAGACTGATTCTATTTAAATATTTGAGGGCTGGAGAGATGGCTTAGTGGTTAAGCACTTGCCTGCGAAGCCTAAGGACCCTGGTTTGAGGCTCGATTCCCGAGGACCCACGTTAGCCAGACACACAAGGGGACGCACGCGTCTGGAGTTCGTTTGCAGTGGCTGGAGGCCCTGGCGCGCCCACTCTGCTCTCTCTCTCTCTCTCTGCCTCTTTATCTCTCTGTCTGTTGCTTTCAAATAAATAAATAAATAATTTTTTTAAAAAAGTAAATATTTGATAGCAACAAATATTGCTGTAGTGGCTATTTGGAAGATAATGTTTTATGTCAGTTCTTAGTCATTTCCTCAGGATAGACCCTAGGTTTTAAATTTTTAATGCTCACCAGGAAGGCAGCAGAAACTTTTATTTCCACTCACAGAAATACCTAGTTATCAAATTTTCAACTGAATCATTATCATGTCAATATTTGATTGTATTTTTCATTATTGCTTAAATAAGTGCTTTAGATCATTTTTATGGACTCCAAAACATTACCATTTTTATATTTGTCAGGGTGTTTCTCCTACTCTTATTGATGAATAAACTATTAAGATATTAACATATTTAACTTTTGTAATATAAATAAGATACTAGTAGTATTTTGTTTTCTAACCTTAGGCATCTATAAAACAAGTTATTCATAAAACTGCATTAGTTATACAACAAGCATGCATTATTTAACATGCAAATATCATTTTTAGCACTAACAACAAGACATACTCTACTTTCATCAATCTACGTACAGTACTCCCTGACACTTGCAATGGCACATTCCAGGCTTGGCTGGAGAGCAATATAGGTCTCCTAGCTTTAGGTTGGGATGCACTTCCTTTTCTGTTTTGCTTCATGTCAAAATGGTAAAATGATTTAAATCTAAGATACTGACTATCATTATTAAATTGTTTTAAACATAGTGAAAGTTTGGTAGGACAATACCAAAAAAGATGATCAATAAACAATACAGTGGAAGATGTTGTTTGTATAAAGCATGTGTAATCTTGCCATTAGATGGAAAGTATTTCTACCATCTCAACAGTTCCTATATATTGATTTTTTTTAAGTCAAGCAATTCAAGGGAATAATGGGTAAAGGAGTGGGTAATTAACAGAAGATAAATGAGTACATGAAAACATCCTCAACCTGATTAGCCACCATAGAAGTACAGATAATACTAGTAAATGTAAAAAGAGCCCCACCTCAATCAGGTTGGCAGGAAGTTAAGGCTGCTTCTCTTGAGAACCTAGTTTCAGAGCCACTGCCTCCACAGGGAGCCATGCTATGTTCCCAAGAAGCACGTGGCCTCTGTCAATAGCAAAATATACCTGCAACTGGTCTATGAAAGGGATGACTTCCCCTACATCAAGTACAATTTCAGAAAAAATAATCTGCTAATACTTAGTTCTACAGAGGTTTAGGGTCAGAAGAAGCATTGGGATTACTCAATAGAAATCCTTCAGTGGTTTTCAGAGTGAAGTTCTTAGTGTACTTCAATGTATAAAAAGAAAGAGTACAAACTTGAGGTTATCATCACTTGTTAAATATTCTGTCTTTAAAAATATTTACAGTGTGATTTATGTGCTAGAATAGTACTACATGAATAAAATTCATAAACATATACATTGAAAGAATCTACTCAAAAAAAGTTCCAAAAAGAACTCTACATCGTGTGTGTGTGTGTGTGTGTGTGTGCATGAGAGAAATAGAGTTTCTATCAGCAAATGAGCCTGTCAAGTGTTATAGAAGGAAGATTACTTGCAGCATGTGATAAAATTTTTCAGTTTTATTCTCTTAGCAAAGAGCATAGCATGATTCTATATCATAAGAACAGAACTAGAAGATACAAAAGTTGAATGCTATCTTCTCTGCTCAGTTGTTATATCTGATATCATTGCTTACTAGCAAATGTTGACAAGCATGTGCTATGTCCATAGTGCTGACTTAAGAAGTACTGAGAGGCTGAAGAGATGGCTCAATGGTTAAGACACTTTCCTGAAAAGCCAAAGGGCCCTGGTTACATATGCCCGATACACAAGGTGGTGTTGTACCTGGAGGCCTTCGTGCTCCCATTCTCTCCATTCTCTCTTTCTTTCTCTTTTAAATGCATAAATAATTAAAAAATATTTTTTTTAATTTTCTTTGAAATTTTCTTTGAAAAGAAGTACTAGGGATATAAGTTCAAGGTGTGACCAAGGTTATCAAGGATCATCCATCTTAGGGAACTGAATTTCTTTTTTTCTTTTTCTTTTTCTTTCTTTCTTTTTTTTGTTTTTGTTTTTGAGGTAGGGTATCACTGTAGCCCAGGCTGACCTGGAATTCACTCTGTATTCCCAGGATGGTCTCAAACTCACGGCAATCCTCCTACCTCTGCCTCCTGAGTGCTGGGATTAAAGACATGCACCACCACACTGGCTTTTGAAACTGAATTTCTGATCAAATGGCTCATGCAAGATAAATTTATAAAAAATATTCTTGTTATATTATTTTGTATTTTCCTCTTTAACAACTTAAAATACTTGACTTCTGCATTCATGCTATATTGAAATGTTACTGTTATTTTGAAATTATAACAGTTGTAACAACTTTATTTTTAAGTACATCAAACAATTTGTGAACAGGTACACTCTAGAACTCTGTCATGACTGGTTATTCTTAAATGCATATCCAGGGCCCCTAATCCACGGTCCTGAAATCCAGATCCATAAACCATATTGGAAAGCCAACTAGTGTTATGCAGGTGTGTCCCTGAGTATATGGTTGGTTGATGGATATCCAGTGTCAAATAATTCTAAAGTTGTACTTTAAATTATTTCAAGATCAAAAGTTATCTATTGTAAAAATAGAGATACACAGATTTATATTCCCACTTAATGATTTTGCACATGTAGATGATTTTCTAGGAATTTCTGAGCTTCACACATTACTTTTTATGAGATTTTATACTTAC
Organism: Jaculus jaculus; assembly: GCF_020740685.1. Taxonomy (NCBI): domain Eukaryota; kingdom Metazoa; phylum Chordata; class Mammalia; order Rodentia; family Dipodidae; genus Jaculus; species Jaculus jaculus. Next base: position 66,754,794 of record NC_059102.1, read on the forward strand.
ACATGACTCTAGTAAAATGTGGGAATGTGTTGGAAAATTCAAACAACTTCCTGCTAGCTATTAAATAGAGTAACAATAAAATATACAAGTACATTCAATAGAAGTTGTTAAATACTTAAACAGACACTTTCTGATTTCTGGTGCTGGGACCAATGGAAATGTGGCCTTCTCTACTGCTATATGCTTGAAAACTCAAATAAGAAAAAATTATTCTAAAGGACTGATTGGGCAAAAGGCATGTTTCTCACAAAGGGCAAGAGTTAACTTAGAGGATAAAAAAAAAAATCCTATGTCCTAACTATGGCAGTAAGTTGTATTTTCACTCAAACTGAAAAACATACACTCAGAATGTATACATACATACATATACACACATATACATATATACATACACACACATTTATATATGTAAATTGTACTCCAATAAAGTAAGTTCATACATGGATAAAAGAAGGAATGATATTGATAACAAAGTAGAAGAGGCTATTGCTGGGAGTAGAGATCTATTTGGCATGTGCAAGGCTCTGGGTTGTATTCCTGGCACTACTTTATGCCCAAGTTTCCCAAACTTTCTTTTGTGAGCCAGGGAGGTCAGGATCTCTAAACAAGTCACTCTTCCTGTAACCTGCACATTCATGACTTAGGCTGCTCCAGGTACTTTAATTAACTCTGCTCCTTTGGATTTGAAAGGCTACAGCTAATTAGTGGGGTCTCCTTCCCCCATGAAAAAGCAGAAACACGCTCAGAGGACTTTTCCCAGAAGCTTTGCTTTTCTGCAGTCAGCTTTTTGTTGTCATAGGAAGATGTATTACTTTAATACTCGTGAGTGTAAATGTCTGTATTTGGAACAGACATCAGGCCCATGACATCACACACCTGGTGTGTCTGAAACCTGCTCTGATATGACAGTAATGGACCGATAAGCGGCCAGAAGCAGGCGGGAGGAGAGACGGTTTCAAGCATGGCTCACTCATGCAGGTTCTCAGGGAGATGTAAAAGGGATATGTAGAGCAATTACTGCACTATGCAAAGATGACAGTTTTTAATGATGCCATTATTTACTACAATGTGTGTTTTTTAGTGACAGAACTCTCACCTTCTAGGTGACCTCTAGTGTTCATTCCTTCTCTTTCTGTTTATACACTCACATAAACATAAAATATATATAAAATCAAGTACATGGTTTTTATAAAGTAGAAAAATTTGCAAAACCAAACAATGCCTGATGTACAGTAGCTAGTTATCCAATAAATGTTTATTATAGCTCATGGTTTGTGACATCAAAAATGGTAAAAAAAAAAAAACCCATGTAGATGTAGATGAAGATATGAATATATGCATATGCAAGTTCTGTATTATTTCACTGATGTTAGTAAAGCACAAGTGTTATCTGAGTACCATGTTTTGATACAAATAACCTTTCCCAATGGGAAATTTCACGTCTTCTATGTATCATGTCCTTTCTGCCTTCAGATAACAGAACTTTATGGTTCTAAGAAGCAAAAAAGCTATTTTACAGTTGTCCAAACAATTTCCTTCACTCTGTTATTGTCCATTGAAAGAATCATCTGGAGTTTCCAAACAGAACTCCACAACTAGGAAAAAGTAGAATATTAGCAATTTGAATTTACTTTTATAATTTTAATGGGGATAACAGGCTAAATAGATTATAGAAAATACCTTTAACATATGAACAAGTTTTCTGCCTTGGTATTCTAAATAAATCAGCCACTAACAAATAAAGCTTTCATAGTAGAGGGCAACATTATTGTTTTACTTTATTGGGATTTTAATTACAATTACATATTTAGAAATTACAAAATGAAGTTTTATAAAAAGTATGACAGAAACTTTAATAATATGTGATGATATGTATCAGACCACCAAAATCTTTCTTAATAATAAACTTTGTAAAATAGATGACAACAGCTTCAAACATTTTTATTTATCTTGTAAACTAAATCTTTGTTTATTTAGGCTAGTTGTCATGTTCAATAATGAATTGTATAAAACCCTAAATTTAAGACTCATGATTTTCTTACCACTTTATTTCCCTTAAGATAGAGCTCTTTTCAGAACGTTTTTGAAAAGTAGTCTAGAATTTCAGAAATAACCAGGATATTACATATTAATTTGTTAATATTGTGGTGTCTGCTGTGAAAATTCCAAAAATCTGGAACAATCTACAAGCTAACACTTCCACCTTAAGACCCATAAATTGTCACTGCCAAATGCACAGATGTGAAGCCTTCTTCCCAGACAGACACAAAGAGACACATCATGAATGCTTGTCAGCAACCCTTCAAACAGGAATTGGATAACACCGTTTGAGGATTCAAAGGATAACAGTATTTAGTGGTGATCTTGTACTGATTGAAGAAAGTGTGTTGTTTATCCTCAAGGATAGATCAAAATCCTGTTCCATCACTCTTTCTCAAGTTGTTCCTTTTGGTTTATTTCTTTTTTAGAAGACTACAGCCATTAAAGTACTATAGATTATATTAAATATAAATTTCAGTAAAAGAAAAATAGAGGATTAGGAGTATAGCTCGATAATAGGCAAGTACATGGCTTTGGGCTCAATACCTAGTATTAAAAATAAATAAAGATCAAGACTCCCAAATATTTTTTGTAAACAAGAATGTTTTTTTAATTCACTCAGAATTTAATTCATGCTTCTCAAAATAGAAAGGAGGAGTAAAGATGTTTTAAGCAAAGAAAAACAAAACCAGTCCTTGGTGGTTTGTTTCTGGATATAGTGGTAAGCAAATGTTAATAGTAACAATGTGGGAGAGCAAGGGAAGGCATGGTAAGTTTGGGACCATTTTGTGGCTGGCAAATCCCAGCTAACTGGAGAGAGAAATTCAAGTGATAACAACCAATTATTAACAAGAGTGACAGCTACGAGTACTCACTCACATTTCCAAGGAGTGCCTCTCCCACAAAATGGGATGAAGTCATAGATGCTAGTCCAATATGATCTGTGCTAATGAAAGGGAGAAATTTGAACATGGAGACATAGATAGAGGACAGACACAGGGAGAAGTCCATCTCAAGCCAGGGAATGCCTAAGTCCTTCATCTGCAAGGTAAGAAGCCTGGAGCAATTCTTCCCCACTTTCAGAAGAAGCGTGGCTCAGCCAGAAACTTGATCTTAAACTTCCAGCCTTAAGATTATGAGGTGACACATTTCTGCTGTTTAAGCATGCAAATTTTAAAAGTTTGATCCAGCAGTCCTAGGAAATTAAAATATTAGGACAGAGGTACACCATGGGTTGCTGATGCCATTCTTTCTTCTTTTGTATAAGTTTTAAATTTTCCATTATAAAAGTTTTTACAAGAAGCCTTGTACATCATCTCAGAAACATTAATAACTCAGTTGTACTCTGCCACACTCCTCCCCAAGAAAATTACCCAGGGACCAAAGTACCTCTAATATCTAAAATACAGCTGGTTCCGTCTTCAGTCCAGGAGTCTAATTTTATATCTCTAATCCTTCTTTGAGGAATTGCTGGTAAATCTCCCAAACAAGGCACCAGAGAGCTCAATGTGCCTCTTGGCTCTTTCAGGCTCCCTGTGGCGCATCCTGCTCTCAAGCATAATTGAAAGCAGCTAGGCAGTGCCTTAGAAACCCACACAGGAGGCAAGGTGGGAGAGAAAGAGGATCTTGCAGCACCAGATCCATGATAAAAGCTCTTGTCAATACGTTTTCTGCCCAAATGGTGAATGGGCAACTAGATACACCACACTGATGGCATTTAATACCCAGTAGGCAGCTAAGGAAAAAGTATATCGTGAAGTGCATTAAGCAACCTCATAATCACATCTAAAGGCCGAGTGAACCAGGGCCACAGCAAGTACTAAAACACAAGATAATAAAAGCAGTCAGCATTTTCCATACCATATGCTTGAAAATGCTATTCTGCAGGGAACCAATTAAAACTATGGAATACTTAGAACACAGACATATGGAACAAAACAGAGTAACTTATCTTGTCACTGTGGTGCTTGCTCAATACATCTATTAGTAAGATGTAAAGCTGAATTATTAGTACAAATAAATGCTATCTTAATTATGAACACCAAAAGGCGACATCATCACTTAAAGCATCTGCTTTGGCAGAAGCCTTATTACTTCTAAATGGAAGGAGGGCCTACTATCTGCAGAGTCTTATATGAAATTCCAGTCATGCTAAATATCAAAATAATAATTAGGACAGAAATTTGATCAGGTTCAGGTTTATCACCTGTTATGATAGAAAAATAATATTTCTTTTAATTCACAAGGTTCCCAGACAAACCACTTAAAAACTACATAAGGAGAAAGAACATTGGAAAATACAGTGTCTGAACCTGTGGCATGAATTTATCATGTCTGCTGGAAAGGATACATGCAGATATACAAAATAAGCAATTATCAAGATTGATTTTGACATCCATTAGGTTAAAAATCTAGACAGAGCTCTATTAAGTTGCTAAAAATCCAGGACCCAATCCTAGCTCAATCTAATAGGTAAAAGACAGCCAACATTTTCCACCCTATCACTGGAGCTTCTGCTGGTATTATCAGTATTTTATAATTAGAATTTAAGAGACCCAGGCATATAAATTCTAATAAGATGCTTCAGACATAATGGAAATAATGTAGCCTAAAATGTCCCCAAACTAGAATATATGTGAGATACAAAAAAGACATGACCATTTCTTACATATTTATGAAGGAACACAATTGAGCAGTAAGAATAAAAAATGGTGCTATGGAGGTGGCTTAGTAGATGAAGCACTTGCTATGGAAATGTGAGGACAAATTTTCAGATCCCCAGTACCTGTGTAAATGCCAGGTGGGCATGGTTGCCCATCTGTAACCCCAGCACTTGCTCAGGAGGCAGAGATGAGGGATCCAGGGGCAAGCTGGCTGGCTAGACTGGCTGAATGAGCAGGTCATAGGCTAAAGTGAGAGACTGCAGACACCCAGTATAAACCTCTGGCCTCTACACATGCACACATACACGTGTGTGTCCTTATGCATATGAACATTCATACACACATGCATACCACACACACACACACACACACACACACACACACATAAAAATATAAGTTCATTCTTAACTTTTCACCATTCTTAGTTATTAGAGAAGTGTAAATAGAAATTACACTGAGATTTAATCTCACCCCAGTTGGAACAACTATCCACAAGAAATAAAACAATGAATGCTGTCGAGGATGTAAAAAAAGAAACTCTGATACACCATTAGTAGGAATATAAATTAATGCAGTCACTATGACAATCAGCATGAAGGTTCATCTAAAAACATAACTACCATGTGATCCAGTTATACTATTCCTTGAATATGCTCAAAGGAACCAGCATGCCACTGAGGTACATCTATATACATCTTATTACAGTACTATTCACAACAAGCAAGTTATGGAATCAGCCTGCCTGCCTGTCTGCCCATTCACAGTTGAATGGATAAAGAAAATATGGCATATATATATATATATATATATATATATATATATATATATATATATATATATATATACCCAACAGAGTTCTATTCAGACATTTGACAAAAGTATGTCATTTATAAAACAATGGATAGCACTGGAGAACATCATATCAAACAAAATAAGCCAGGCACACAAATGAACTATCTTAGGTCTTCTCTCAACTTAAAAACATATGACTTGGGCTGGAGAGATAGCTTAGCAGTTAAGTGCTTGCCTGTGAAGCCTAAGGACCCCGGTTCGAGGCTCGGTTCCCCAGGACCCACGTTAGCTAGATGCACAAGGGGGCACACGTGTCTGGAGTTCGTTTGCAGAGGCTGGAAGCCCTGGCGCGCCCATTCTCTCTCTCTCCCTCTATCTGTCTTTCTCTCTGTGTCTGTTGCTCTCAAATAAATAAATAAATAAATAAATAAATAAAAATTAAAAAAAAACATATGACTTAAAAGCTTAGGGGAAGTTCATTTGGTAACAGCAATGGGGACCCTAGGGAAGCAGAAGTTGGGACAAACTGGAATAATGAAAAGATTGTGGATCCAATCAAAATACACTACAGATACATGGGAACATCATAATGAAGCCTTTTATTTTGTACAATGAATATATGCTACCGAAATAATAAAGAAGAAATGATGAAGACGTATGGAAAGAGCTTGCATCATGCAACTGAAGAATTCTAAGTATCACTGATAAGATCAGAAAGAGGGGCAGTGTGGTGCCACAACATTTGGGGTGGGACTACATTAATTAATAGGAATGAGCACCAAAATATCAGTAACAAAAAACTAATCCACTAATTCCACATGTGCATAAGCCACTTCTTTGACAATGACCCATCTGTAAATGTCTATTTAAACATCTATACTTCTGGGATGGGGAGATGGCTCAGTGGTTAATGTGCTGGCTACACAAGAATGACCAAGTTCAGAACCCCAGCACCCACATAAAATAAAGTGGGATCCTATGGCAAGCATTTGTGATCCCAGCCACACCGAGAAGGAAAGTGGGAACAGGAGAGAATGCACCAACAGCTCCAGGCTCAGCTGGCCTGGCAAGAGCACCAGTGAACAATGTGAAACCCTGCCTCCAAGGAGGTGTAAGGTGAGGACTGACAGCTGAAGGTGGTTCTCTGACCTCCACACGCACTCCATATCTTGTGCGTGCACACAAACATACATGCATGCACACCACAAACCAAAAATGTTTTAAATCAAAAACCAGAGTAAAGTAAAATCATATACTCTTTAGGCCTTCCCCAGCCTTTCTCTGCTACATACTCATTCGCTTCGGCACCCAGATGGCACTTGATGTGTCTATACTGGCACAATTTTCAGACCCCAAGTCTGTACTTAAATGGGTTCCTCAACACTGAATTCCCTATGCTGGTCTGCCCAAGGAACCCTGACTATTGTGGGGATGAAACCCAGAGCCTCAGGCATGCCAGGCTAGTCCTCTTCCACAGAGCTGCACCTGAGCCTGACTGTCCTCTTAAAGCTCAACTCAGCCATCACTTTTGCTCTGAAACCTTCTGACTGCTACACTGGACATCATCATGTCTATTTGCATAAACTGCAAATACCATGAGGGCAGGATTTGGATATTAATCATCTGTATGGCTCCAAGGCCTTAATATTATATACACACAGTACATATGTATGCAGTGTTTATAAATGGGTGGAAGGGGAGTGTGGGCATTTCACTGCTAATCATTGTTCTTTCCTGTCAATGTTCCTCTAACATATATCGGGCTCTTTTCTGCTACATTTGTTGACTAGATCTACAGTCAAACCCAGAGGTCTCTGCTTGAGCAACCAGGTGAAGCACCCTGCCTCTGAGTTACTAATAGGAAATCTGATTTCCTGTGAGGTGAAAGGACTTATGTCCACAAGATTTCTTGCAAAACTTGTTTCCAGAGCAATGACTCACTCTAACAGAGGGAAACTTCTGAGTTTTAGAAGAAAGTGAATTGAATGAGGAAATAAAAATAAAAATATACAGTGAATACTTAGAATTCCATCTCTCTCTGGATTTGACTAGTTAAAAAAAAAAAAAAACCTGTCAAAGATACGTCTTTAAGTGCAAAGAAGAGTGTGGTGTGCCAAGGACTGTGACAGTGCTGTAAGACTCATGCTGCTAGAGAGACGGGGAATAGTGGCTCCTCCCACAGCACAGCCACTCTGGCATTTCCACAGTCTGGACAATGCTTATTCCCTATATGTAAACCAGTGGAATTTCCATCTTTTCCTTTCCTTTCTTCTGGCTGTGCTTCACAAGCTCACATATCTTCTGGTGAGGAGGGTAGTGAGGGCAAACACCATCCCACCATTTTTAGTGGCATGAACAAGATTTTTAGTGTCTATCAGTCACACTATCTGTTTTGTTTTAGTATAACTGCTTCTGAAGTATGCCCCTTACACTAGTTTTAAAGTAATCATTGAATCTTGGAAGTGACTTAAACCCAGGAGGAAATTTTATATATAATTTTCCCCACTGCCTGCCATCTCTAGAATTACAGTGACTCTAGAGAAATACTAATCAAACTGTGATACACACAATACTTTTAGGCATGGAATTTAATATAGGTTGACACTTTTGAAAGAAAGTTGTCTCCTCAGACACATAAAGCTTGCTGGTAAGGAGGCAGGAGACACAGGGTACTGAGCCAAACTCACTACTAACTAGCTGTGAGACCTTGATCTAGACACTTTTGCTTCCTCAGCTTCATATTCTGTATCTCGGCAATAATGAGGCTGGACCCAATGCTCACTAACATCACTTTTAGTTTAATGCTTTAGAAGTCTGCAAAAAACAAAAAGTTGGGCATAGATGACAGATACAGAATGAATTACATTTTAAAGGAAGATTTATACAATTTTTTTTGAGACTGGAGCTCCCAAATCCTAGTTTAGCATCACTGTGTAGAATGACCTTGAGCTTCTGATTCTCTTGTCTTCACCACCTGAGTGCCAAGATTGCAGGTTTGTGTCACCATGCTCAGGTGCATGTGCTGTTGGAAATCAAACTCAGTGCTTTGTGCATGCTAGAAAAGCACTCTACCCACTTAGCTATTTTCCTAGCCCCAATAATTTTTTTCCAAAAATAAATCCAAAGTATGTACTTTTGAGGGTAGAATTCCAGGTTTGATACACTTAAGACTTTGAGGTGACCTGCCAAGAGTCTCTTCAGTCATAACACCCAAAAGCAATCTTCCTTGACTGTTGCCAGTCTCCTGAGGTTTCTTTGGTTAATATTTAAGCAATAGTGAGACATTAAAGTACAACAACAAAGTATGACTGAATGAATAATCTGCTATTTGAAAAGAAAAATTTCTTGAGGTTACAAATAGTGCATTGTTCAAGATTTTATAGCAATAAGAAACTGTTCTCTTTTATAATCTCACTTCCAGCCACCGGGGTTTAGAGAGAAAAATCTCTCTAATGGATGTACTTCTCAGGACAGACAACAAGGTCTTCTTAGTTATACTGTAAGATGTATTGTGGCTCTTAGTGGAGAGACAGAATCTACACTTAGCAGCAAGTGTGGATTTAGCAATGGAGGTGTTACTGACAGATACTGGGGCTCATGAAGCTGTTCTGCAAGGCAGTTAGGGATCAATAACAACATCAGTAAGATAGCAAGATACACCAGGTCCTGCTGATCACTCAGAAATTGTGCTCTGGGAAAAGATAAATGTCTGCACTGTGGTCACCCTGAAGGTCCTTGAAACTACTGGAGAGTCAACGTATTGATGTCTCTGAGTGGAAAAATGCAGACTAACCTCCAGGATGTGAAAGCCAGTTAGAAGAAAAACAAGAGTTCTCACCAAAAACAACTAAGGAGAAGGGCATCTGGAACAGTTTATTCATAAGGCATATGAGCACATGGGAGACAGGCAGGTGGAGACTCTTCAGAGGAGTGAGGGTGTCATGAACAAACAGGTGACCCATGTTGTTCTGAAAATCAATGGTCTTTGCCTTGTTTTTTTCTCATCCATAGTCAAAATTTCAGCTGTAAAATGAAATGTTACTTAGAAAGGATTACAAATGACCTAACATCAAGAGTTCTGCTAACTGTTGTCTAAGAGATTCAGGGAGACTACCCATTTCAGAAATATTATAAGGAGAGCTGGAGAGATGGCTTAGCCGTTAAGGCGCTTGCCTGTGAAGCCTAAGGACCCATGTTCAGCTCTCCAGATCCCACATAAGCCAGATGCACAACCATGAAGCAAGTGCAAAGTCACATATGCCCATTAGGTGGCATATGCATCTAGTGTTCAATTGCAGTGGCTGAAGCCTGGCATGCCAATTCTCGCGCTCTTTGTCTCTATCTCTCTTGCTCTTTTCTTAAAAAAATAAAAAAGAAATAGAAAGAAAGAAGTATTATAATGAACAGTATAAGGATTTCTGATGAAAGTTACGACTACCAAGTGTTCTGTCTTGTTTTCTGTTCTAGAACAGAATACCTGAAATTGGACAAGTTATAAAGAAAATAGTTCTGGGGCCTGGGAAATCTAAGACTGGTTGGCTATAGCTGGTCGGGGCCTTTTGCTTCCTCATAAAACAGCAGGACTTGGAATGGCAAGTGAGTAGGTACGAAAGAAAAAACATGAGGTGCACACTTGTTTCATAGCACCTACTCACAGTAATTAATCCAGTCTACTGAGAACAAGAGTTCAGTGATGATCATGAGAACCAGCGCAGTCTGGACAGACAGGCATCATCAGCCCCTCTTGATGAGCTCATGTTCTCTTTTGAAATCACCTCTTACCACTGCTACAGCAACCAGGCTTCAACATGAGTTTTAAAGGGGACACAACTACATTCAAGCCACAAGCCGTGTGTTGGATTTCCTTCCTTCACGAAGCAGGCAAAACATGCATTCCTCTGGGTTTCATTGACACATGACAGGTACCATTAGAATCATAACATTTTTAAGCTTTCTTTTTAAAAATTTATTTATTTATTTATTTATTTGAGAACGACAGACACAGAGAGAAAGACAGATAGAGGGAGAGAGAGAGAATGGGTGTGCCAGGGCTCCCAGCCTCTGCAAACGAACTCCAGACACGTGCGCCCCCTTGTGCGTCTGGCTAACGTGGGACCTGGGGAACCGAGCCTCGAACCGGGGTCCTTAGGCTTCATAGGCAAGCGCTTAACCGCTAGGCCATCTCTCCAGCCCTTAAGCTTTCTTTAAAAAGTAGAATTCCAATGCCTTTTCTGATTAGCCTTCATCCCTCCCTCCAAAACATTCTTGTTTTAAAGTATGTATTTTAAACTAAAGAACGTGTTATACAGCATACAAAATTAAGAATTAACTTATCTGATCCTCCACTTGGATGAACTAGGGATAACATCTTACAAGGGAATCACTTCTTTGAGCACATAAGCAATGACCCTCATAAACAAAGTGAAAGGTAAGCTGTAGGGCTGTGTATAGGCAAATGTGCCCCCAAAGCATGCTCTAGTAAGTGCTAGTACTTAATTAAAAACTGTGAGAAGCACTATGCTTAGAAATGTTTACATGTGTGATTACAGGGCCTCTTGGATACGCATGTTAGTTCACTGTAAATCACTGTGTCTGAGTCACTATATGTATGTGGGGGAGGAGCAAAGAGAGAAGGAAAGAAAAAGAATGAGAGAACATACTTTAGGAAATGCATGTTTGCACCATCATTTTGTCAAAAAATGACAAATGTCTATGTCAAAATTTTAGCTACACTATATTCCACAGCATCTGATGTTTACCGCATATCAAAGTGCAAGACAATATTCTACAATGTGTTAATACAGATTAAGACTTCTTTATGTACCTTAAACTCTCATGGAGAACAAGAAAATAAATTAAATAAGAGCATAAAAATCAAATAAAGAAAAACACAAATAACAGGATAGAAAACAGTGTGTGTATGTGTGTATGTACAATGCACATGTTTATGGGTCTCTTTGTAGGGAATGGAATAATATTTTCATTAAAGTGGTCAAATAATATTCCAGGAGACATAGCTAAGACCCAAGGAAAGGAATGGAGGGAACTGTCATCTATCTGCGTCCCAGCAAAGGTAAAGACCCTGAGGCACTGTGCATCGGAGACCTGAAATGTTAAAAGACAGCCTGTTTTAATATCCACAGGAAAGGTCGCAGTCTTTCAAAAACAAGGCTTAACCTTTAAAACTCATGCATGTCTTAAGTATGCATAATTCCCAAGTCCTGAAAATCCTTTGCTTGCCACATACAAACTTTGGGGATCTCTGAGACATTTTCAAGAAATCCATGAAGCAAATATACTGTTGTGAAAATTAGAAAACATTATTTGTCATTTATCCAGGTGGACTTTTGCACTGATGATCTTTGATCCATAGCCACTTGCACAAAGTCTGTGGTGCTAAAATTGCCAGTCTTAATAAGAAGTGGCTCTGGTAGTCACTATAGTTCTGATAGCCATGATCTCTCAGGACCAAAATGACCACTTTCACTTAAGAATGTCCTAGATGGAACAGTAAAAAATGTCTATTTAACTAAACCTCCCATATTGAGTATGCATGTTTTACTAAGGAGTGGTAAAACAAAATGCATGCACATAGCTTTCTTTCTGAAGAACAATGGTTATTGTGGTAGTTTGAATAGATGGCCCCTAATATCTTCAGTTGTTTTGTTTGTAGTTTGCATCTGCAGCCACCTGGCTGAAGGCAGTGTCACTGAGTAGATCTTAAGGTATGTTGGTGGGTTTCAGATTTCAATCTAATGATTTGCAAAGTGTGCCCAGCAGGAGTTCCTGAAGTGTGCTGTGCTGTGTGGCTTTTGGCTTGTGCTTCTCTCTCTCTGCTTGGTCCTGTGAAAGCAGGCCAGTTTCTTCTGCCATTATGTAACTTCCCCTGGATCAGTAAGCTTCAATAAATATCCCTTCCTCCATAACTGTATCTGGTCTGAAAGTTCATCTCAGTGAACCTGAAGCTGTCTGCTACAGTTATCGAAAAGACAAAACAACTGTAAGATTACTTGAGTTGTGAATTGAATTAGCTACCTTAATTTTATTTTTAAAATATACTTACTTTTACTAATATGTGTTATTTTGTTAATATGTGATGAGTTTGTCATTTTCAGTGAGTTAAAAACATTTCAAGGGCTGAAGAGATGGCTTAGCACTTAAGATGCATGCCCAAAAGCCTAAGGTCCTGAGTTCCATTCCTTGGTACTCATGTAAAGCCAGATGCACAAGGTGGCACTTGTGTCTGGAGTTCATTTTAATGGCTAGAGGCCCTGGCATGCCCATTCTCTCTCTCTCTCTCTCTCTCCCTATTTCCCTCTTTCACTTTCTCTCAAATCAATAAATAATTTTTAAAAATAAAATAAATATTTCAAAATTTCCATTTTAGTATATTAGATGATGCATATTAATTACATAATCAGAACCTCTTGGTAACTGACTAATTTTTGCAAATATGAAAGGGTCTTGAGACTAAAAATAATAAATAACAAAATAGCAAAAAAAAATTATGCATGGATTTTTTTATGCATATACATGAAAAAGTGTGGATATGGGTGGGTGTGGACACAGACATATTTTTTAAAATGGAAGGGGAATTCACATAACATAGATAAGCCATTTTCTTGTGAACAATTCAGCAGCAGTGAAGACACTGATAATGCTGGCCACTCAGCAGGCTATGTCATTCTAAAACATTTTCATCTCTTTGAAAGAATACACTGTGCACATTAAGCAATTACCCTCTATTGTTCCTGGCAAGGAGCAATCTGCAACCCGTCTCTATGGATTTGCCTTTTCTGGGAATTTTGTGTAAATGGAATTAGATAACATTTGACTCTTTGTAACTTGGCTCACTTTGTATAATATTTTCAGCTTCAGCCCCACTGTGACATGTATCAGTGCTTCATTCTGAAGGGATTTGTTTTAATTTATCCAGCTTCACCTGTTCTTTTAATGATAAATACAGGATCTCTGATTGAAACATCACAAGTAATCTAATGTAAATATACAAGTATGTCTATGAAGTAATGGCTTTGTCCAAGCATACACAAATGACATATTACAGATTTCAACTGTACAATTATTTCTGTTTTTAGTATGAATTCACAGAAGACATTATGGGGCAATGTCTCCCAATGCTGAGATAATGTCACCTCAATGATCAAAACCATGCTTAATGGTCAATGGTAGGGAATATTACTCACTCACTAACATTTGCACATGTAGCTAATTTGTGTTTACTTTGGATTATTGATTTAGACTGGATAAGTGGTTTGGCAGAGCAGATACAAAAAGAATTTTGAGACAAGGAGGCAGTGTCTGAGCTCAGACAGACTCCTTCATAGGTGCAATACCCTCAGTAATTCACCTGCTGTTTCTGGCTTCAGCTTTCATGTTAAGGGGGGAGTTATCTCTCTAAGCTTTTGTATACGTGGCTCAGCTGACCAAGAGTCACTCATACACCAGCTTCAGGGTTTTTGTTCTACCCATAGTATTAGTTTACATTTTAATTGTTTCACTTTTATCTAAAAGAAAAATTATTTTTAGGAATTATTACTACTAAATGTAGAAATCCAATGTCACTTGCAAGTAGGAAAAAAAATTAATGAACCACCTTAAGTTACCTGTCGCGCCCACCTTGCCAGCAAGGAAGACGCCACAATCAGGATTCTTCTGTACACACTTTATTGGGGACTGCCAAGCTGCTAGATGGGAAGACCTGGAACCAGGAAAGTCAATTGTTTATATAAGGTTTAAGACTGCTTACTTACTAATGATTGGCTAACAGTGGATATGTAACCACCAGTGATTGGTTACTTTCTGAATGTCTCATTAGCATCTGCCCAGGCAGGTTGGAACATGCGCACTGTGCTTGTTTACTCCAGCTGTGACCAAGAAGAGGCCGGAAACCGGCGCCATCTTGTAATGGCGTCTGCAGGGCTCCTAACAGTTACCCAAGAATCCACATTATAACATTTTACTTCATATAATAAAAAGCAACCTATCTTCTAAATAACATTTATCAGCCCAAGAAATCATTGTCATGAGCATATATGCTGAGGCCATTATTTCCTCTAGAAATTTCGAGTCACTGCTCATTCTCTCTCCCTCAGAAAAGCTGGTGGAAATATTTGCCACTTTGAGTATCACAATACTCCCAAGGCACCTAGTTGCTTTCCTTGCTTGGAGCTTGTTTAGAAGGACCCAAGTGAATTCAAAAAGTGCAAAACTCTACCAACAGTTATAATATGGTTCATAAGCATATTAAGCAAGAGGATCACATTTCAATTTATTACCACTTGCAGTGAAAAGGATTCATGGTCAACAGGAGGCACTTGGCACCTGACTCCCCTTGGGCACAGAAGTCACTCAGAAAATGCTTGATCTTCTGTGCTACTCATGCTGTAGAGACTGGCAAACTGATCCCAAAACTACCCCTCCCTCCATCCGTACTCTTTCAATGTAACCTTGCAGTTCCTCCCATCTAGAAGGCAGACCTATTTTTTCTGTCCTTGAATCTGAGTTGGCTTCATGACTTCTTTTGTTCAATATATATAAGAGCTCATCACCTGGGAAGAAAACTAAAAGATAATATATGAGAAGTCTTTCAGTATTAAGTCTATTAAATTGGAGTAATTATCACTGAGGTGTGTATGAAAGGACCAGCATGCCCCAGGAACATGACTTCTCTTCCAGGAACCTGGGTCTCCATGCTTCTCCAACTCTGCTCCTACTATCTTTCCACTTACCTACTCTGGGCTCCGCTCAGCAGTTGTCAGTTGACAACATATCCAGCTGAAGGGCTGCACAGAGCACACTTGGGTAATAGTTGCTGCAAAACTGGGAATTTACTGATGCATACTCAAATTTACTGCAATCCAAGAAACTACAGGACCATTTAGAGTTCATGACATTTATGACAAGCTGTTGGAGGCTATTTTAATTTAAAATGTTGGTAATTATTTTATTTAAAAAATTTAGTTCTTTATTTGTATGTATGTGTGTGCATGTATGTGTGTATATGAGAATGCCAGGGCCCTCTTGCCAGTGCAAGTTAATGTCAGATGCCAGACACATGCACTGCTTTTTGTGTTTAGCTTTATGTTAATACCGAGGAATTGAACTCAGGCTAGCAAGCATTGCAAGCAAGTACCTTTAACTGCTAAAGCAAGCACATTTCTCCAACACCTGTTGCCCCCATGCACTTTTGTAATTTTGAGCCCACATTGAAGAACTAAGTAAACAGAGTCCCTTTGGCCAAGAGCTTCACATATACTACATCATTTAATCTTCACATTAAGTGAAGATTAATATTCGATCAACCTGATAATGTCTAGAATTATTTTGGAAATAAATCTCTGATATGTCTGTGAGAGATTTATAGATTAGGTCATCTGAGCTGTGAAAAACCACTCTAATAGAAGGTGGCAGCATGCCATGGGCTGGCACCCAGATTGAACAAAAAGGAGAAAGAGAGCTGACCACCAGAATTAATTTTTCTCTGCTGTGGATTGACTATGATCAGTGTCCTTCTGCTACTTCCTCTATGCCTTCCCCACCATGATGGATTGTGTCACCTTGAACTGTAAGCCATAATAAACCCTTCTTACCTTAAGTTGTTTCTTGTCAGGAATTTCATTATAGCAAGAAGAAAGTAAGTAAATCTCTTAGCTTCAAACATAGATTATGTATTGTCCCATTTTACAGATGAGAAAACTAAGGCTTGAAAAAGAAAATAATGTGCCTGATTGACTATGATAGGTGCTATAAGAAAAACGAATAATGATTGATTCTTGTTTCCCAGGCTTTCACAGATTTTCTCTTTATATAATGCTTTTGCACATGTCATAATGGATAAATATTATAAATTATTAAATTTATGAATTAGATTTTATGAATAAACTAAGACCCAAAGGTGTATCCAAATTCATACCACCAAGAAGTAATTGAACTGGACATTCAGGTTTCTCCACCCTTGCTTGACTCCTTTCACCTCAAGGCTCAGATGATCCAATATGACACAAAGCCTCCCTCTAGGCTGGATACTTCATGATGTCTTGGCAACTTGCCTCATAAATCACTGACCTGCATATCTTTACTCAATTCCACCTAGACCTGCCACCACCCCATGGCCAAACTACTGACTTCTGGACTACAGCGTCGTGCATTTCCTAGCTGTCCTTGTTTGGACAGCAAACCATGCCACTGTCCATGGAAATATCCCTATTCATATAACCCAAAATACACTGTGGTCAGCTAATTTTACATAAACCAGGAATTTTATATGACAACCTCTAAAGAACGTTCCTTCCACTCAGTGACTGGAAGGGGTGAGAACACAACCTGAAAATCCATTTATGTGAGAGAACTTGGGACTGGGGTGACAGAGGCCAGGACTTTGAGTGCCTGCTTCCTATGTCCATTTTCATTTTGCTTGTTAGTAAATCTTAAAGTGAGAGACATACATCTGAATATCTCTTGACTCTAAAATACATTTTTCAAGAGGTTCAGATACCAAAATAGTAGACGTCATCAACATCAAAGCACACACTTATATATTTCTATTATGTATCAATCATAAATTGAAGAGCTTTGCATATGCTATTTCATTTAATATTCAAAATCCCATACCAAGAAGATGTTGTTATTATTCTCGATTTATATGTGCAGGAAATAAGGCTAAGGCAGAGAGAATTTAATGGATTTTCTCAGCTTTCTTATTCCATAAATGCTTACCTACTGACCTAAAGGAAACAATCCAGAAGGTCCAAACCTGTAATTTGGGACACTAATACATCCCAAAGTCATTTCAAATGTGATCATAAAAAATGACTTTTGGGCTGGAGAAATGGATTAGTAGTTAAATGCTTGCTTGTGAAGCTTAAGGACCCCAGTTCAAGGCTCCATTCCCCAGAACCCATGTAAGCCAGATGCACAAGGTGGCACATGCATCTGGAGTTCGTTTTCAGTGGCTGGAGGCCCTGGTGAGCCCATTCTCTCTCTCTCTCTCTATCTGCCTCTTTTTCTTTCTGTCTGTCTTTTGCTCTCAAATAAATAAATAAAAATAAACACTTTTTTCAAAAAAAAATTACTTTTGTCAGTCTTTACTAAAGGCATAAGGTGTAATGAAATTGCTATTAGAGAGTTTTACTGGTTCAGGGACTTGGGAAATGTTTTGGTGGGTAACAGCACTTGCCACACAAGCATGAGTGCCAAAGTTCAGTTCCCAGCACCCTTCTCAAGAAAACACCTGGATGAGTAAAAAGAAGAGGACACTTAATAGTCTCCTCTGGCCTCCACATGAGCACACCTGCATGCATACCACACCACATATATTGCATTCATGCAAAGGGGGTGGGTCACTGTCTTTATAATATAGACTACAGCCCAACAAGCTCATATTTCTTAATTATTTTTTTTATTTTATTTTATATGTAACAGTATATAGTCTTATATCCCTTCATCCTGGCTTCCATTACCCTGATGGCCCTTTTCAGTGGGGTTATGGTATTCACTGTGGGGTCATGAAGGCCTCAGCAGGGGAGGGGGGACCATGCCTCGGGATAGTTTTACCCACTCTATGGCTCTTACAATCTTTCTGTCTCATCTTCCACAGTGTTTCCTGAATCGTGGCAGGCCTGTTGATGGTCTGATTGTTGTTGAGTTCTTTGTGGCTTCTGGATTTCTGCTTTGATAAGTTTTGATTGATCACTGTGTCTGTAACCATCACCTTAGAATTGGTTGTCAGGCTAATAATAAGGGTAGTAGTCATGTCACCACTTCCTCTGTAAGTTCTCCTGGGCACTGGCAGATGTGACAAGCTACGTATTGACTCAGGTGGAACCAGAGTTCCACAGAAAAGAATTTTAAGCTGTCAGTATGAAGCAGTGGTGGATTTTCTTAAAATAAAGTTTAACATAAATTTAAGAAAGGACATTACAGAGAGGAGTGCCTGCAAAAAACAGAGTACACACCCAAGTGTGGGTGTGGACTTTTTAAAGAGAGAATTACGCCTATGTGTCTTTACAATAACCATAGATGAGTTTTGGTGGCTTCTGAAGTTACATCTGAAAAGGTTACTAAGGAATAGTTTTCTCTCTTTTTCAGTAAATGAGATCACAGATGGTTCCTGGAATACATTGGCTAGGATCACAGCTAATCAGGTAAAATCTTAGGTAACAAGGTTTGTACAAGGTCATTAAGACACATTCTCATTGTAAATGAACTTTATAGTTTTGTCTGGGAGATTCCTAGGAAGTTGCAGGTTTGCAAATGAAAAGGAGTAAAGTCATATATGTTTGGGCCTTAGACGTGATCCACTGCTGTTTAAGAAATGACTATATAGGGCCAGGTGTGGTGGCACATGCCTTTAATTCCAGCACTTGGGAGACAGAGGTAGGTGGATTTCCATGAGTTCAAAGCCACCCTGAGATTACATAGTGAATTCCAGGTCAGCCTGGGCTAGAGTGAGAGCCTACCTTGAAAAAAAAAAAAAAAAGCCGGGCATGGTGGCACATGCCTTTAATCCCAGCACTCAGGAGGCAGAGGTTGGAGGATTGCTGTGAGTTCAAGGCCACCCTGAGACTCCATAGTAAATTCCAGGTCAGCCTGGGCTACAGTGAGACCCAATCTCAAAAAAAAAAAAACCACCCCCCAAAAAATAAATAAACAAAAAGGAGTGACTCTGTAGGAGCTGGAGAGATGGCTTAATGGTTAAGTGTTTGCCTCAAAGCCAAAGGATCCAGATGTATGTAAACCAGATATGCACATGGTGGCACAAGCATCTGGAGTTCGTTTACAGTGGCTAGAGGCTTTGGTGTGCCCATTTTCTCTCTGTCTCTGTTTCTCTCTCCCTCTCCTTCTCCCTCTCTGTCTCTAATGAACAAATAAAAATGGCTTTGTAATACAATTTCAGATCGGGTATGATAATACCACCAGAGGTGTTTCTTTGCTGAGGATGTTTGATATCCAAGGCCTTCTGCCATTCCATGTGAATTTTGAGATCACTTTTTTTCAACCTCTGTGAAGAATGATGCTGGTATTTTTATTGGTACTGTGTTAAATCTGTATATTGCTCTTGGCAGAATTGCCATTTTCACAATATTAATTCTACCTATCCAGGAGCATGAGAGGTCTTTCCATCTTCTCAATTTCTTTCTTGAGTGTTTTTATGTTTTCATTATATATGTCTTTCACATCCTTGGTTAATGTATTCCAAGGTATTTACATATTTTTTGCTGTTGTTATTGAAAATGGTATGGCATCACTGATTTCTTTCTCTGTACATTTGTCCTTTGCATATAGCAAAGCGTATCCTGCCACTTTGCTGAAGGAATTTTATCACCTTTAGAAGTTTTGAGATAGAGACTTTCAGGTCAGTTATATATAGAATCATGTCATCTGCAAATAGGGCTAACTTGATTTCTTCCTTTCCAATTTGAATCCCTTTTCTGTTGTCTATATACAGGCACTTTTCACAGCAAATTCTGTTAATTGTACTGACATTTTTTACTTTTGGCTAGTGAGAGACTTCAACCAAATTCAGAGGTGAGGGTCTCCTTTCCCTCCCATGTCCTGTACTTTCCCATCTTTCTATCCTGCCTCAAGATTAACATATCCCAATCCTGAAATGAAAGCTTTAAGAACCACTGTCAGAGCTGGGGTTGGAGCTCAGCGGTAGCATGCTTGCTAGCTGCTAGCATATTCAAGGCCCTGGATTTGAACTCCAGCACAAAGCAAAGCCAAAGAACACTGCCAGAGCATACCTGCTCTCTTACTCTTCTTCCAGAAGAGCAAGGGCTCTTTGCTCCATTAGCCTGCATTCGGGACAGCATTGAAGGCACTTGGAGCCTCAGCTAACCATGAGTGAAAGGAACTAGAGCAGGAAGTACACTTTTGTTGTTGCAAGCCACAGACACCAGATATTTCTGCTTCCACACCATACCTCAGTGAAAATGATGGTACAGAGGTGTTCCTACAAGGGTTCTGAAGCCCAAACTATCTGCTGGAAAGCCTCAAACTACAAGAAGTTCTACAAGCCACTTTGGGCTCCTCAATCTGTTAGAGAAACGATATTCTTTGCCAAGGGGAAAAGAACTGGAAAAGATCAAAGAGCCTGTAGGAAATGAATCATGAACAGAACACAGGAGAGAGACAGTGACTAAGCAAAAGCCATCAACAAAGGGAGAAGGGCTGGGATGATACAGTAACCCCATAAATAACATAGTATCACAAGTAAGCATGCACCAGCAACAGAAGGGATGGTGGGGATGGGGAAAGTGAGAGCAAATAACCACACAGATGACAACAGCCCTGCCTGAGGACGACACTGAGAATAGAAAAATTTAAATTAATTTGGGTAAACAAAGAGCAAACAGCAGTGAATACAGCTGTGAACAGTTTTCAGAGTAATGAACGGGGCTGGAAAGATGGCTTAGTGATTAAGGTGCTAGCCTGTGAAACCTAGGGACTCATGTTTGACTCTCCACATCCCACGTAAGCCAGATGCACAGTGACACAAGTTCATAAGGTCGCACAAGTGCACAAGGGGGCATACCTGTCTGGAGTTTGTTCCCTTTTTGTGATTTTGGGATTTGTTGTTGTTGTTGTTGTTTTATGTGTTTGCAGTGCTGAGGACTAAAGCTAGGGCCTTGAGCTTGCTAGGCAAGCGCTCATCCACTGAGCTAAATCCCCAGTCTCATGTCTGGAGTTTCATTACAGTGGCTGGAGGCCCTGGTGCTCCAGTTCTCTCTCTCTCTCTCTCTCTCTCTCTCTCTCTCTGTGTGTCTCATTTAAAAAAAAAAAAAAAGAGTAAGGAAAGTTTCACTCAAATACCATGTTCCCAGGAACCAGCCCTGGAGAAAGGCCAGTAACTATACACTCGAGGATCGAGGATCGCTGGAGAATTACTTTCAGAGCCCGGCATCTCCGAGGAGCTGCTAGTCCTCTTCTCTGCTCCCTCCCTAAAGCCCATTAGTGTCTTCATGGTCCGTCCCTTCCCTGCCAGGCTCTGTGAAGCCCCAAGGCTTTGTGTATTGTATAAACAAAATAAGGGACAGGAAATAATTTTAACACATATTAAAACCAGTATTAGTACAGACCCTGCCTTACCAGTCATCAGAACCAAAGGTTGTCTATGCGGTATAACTGCTGATTCTCCTTACTGAATTAGGTATCTCCTGATTTTCTTCTTTGCTTTAAATTTTCCATCCTAGCAGCACCTCAGGCATCTCATCAGCGTGACTACAACAAGGAAACACCTCTCCCAGGAAGTATTGCTTTTCCCTTGGGGGTACTTTCTCCCAGCTGTATAGCCTTCAGGTTCCAACCATACTTTTTAAAGGAGATAGGAGGGGTGGCTCATTTCCCAGAGCATCCGTGCTAGCTAGAATGCCACTACTCACATTGTAGTCTAAGGCCAATGGCATCAACATCCCCTGAGAGCCTGTTAGAAGCACAGATACTCAGGCCCAGAATCTTTACAGAATCAGTCTGTGTTCGACCAGATCTCCAATAGTGCCTATGCACATGGACATTTTCATAACACTGCTTGAAAGAAGTGCATGGTGCCCCTGGAGTGCTGAAATGAAAATACGAGTTAAAACTCTGCTCAGCCTACAAGGAAGTTACTTCTAACATGTATTAGTTGTGTGCCTAGAGCATACTACTTTGACCTCTCTGGAGCTCTCAGTTTCCCGCTCTATAAAGAGAGAAAAATAATGCCTGTCTATGGAAATTGTGGTCACAGTCAAATGAGGTCATGTATGCAGCTGTCAACTCTTTTGCTTGCTCATTGGAGTGTGTCTGCTGAGAGGTAGTTATATGGCAGGGCTAGAAACTATGGTAAGGACATTTTGAAGGCAATCTGGAAAGGACAGACTAGTCAACAAAGGATACTGGGCATAGCACAGCCTTAGTCTAGTTTGATGGCTCTTTCTGAACCATGTCTTTTTTTATATCTTTTATTTACTTACTTACTTATTTTGAGAGAAAGAGAGAGAAAAGAAGATGAGAGAGAGAGAATGGACACACCAAGGCCTCCGCCCCTGTAAACAAACTCCAGACGCATGTACCAGTTTTTGCATCTGGTTGTGTGGGTAGTGGGGAATCAAAACTGGGTCCTTAGGCTTGGCAGGCAAGTGCTTTAACTGCTAAGCTATCTCCCCAACTCCATGTCATTTTTTAAGGCCAAAATACATTTACAAAGGAGTTAGATACTAGGAATTTTGACACATAAGAATTTACTTCTAGAGCCTCCTGCCCCACAGCAAATTAAGTATTTAGCAGATGTGCATGATTTAACAACACAGTATGATTTCCATTCCCCCTCAACACTTGCAAGAACGAATCATCCCAGTGACATTTCACTTGCAATATATTAGATCTTCTCAGTACAACATCTAAAAAAAATATACTGGATACATCCTGTTACTCCATAGGAAAACGAGGTTGGTTTTAGGGCATCTATAATCATAAATTTTTCAGTAATACAGAGGCCAAAGCCCAGACTACTCCTGAATTCTACCTGCTTATAGTTCTCTTCAATTACATTTGAAGGTTTCCTCTTCTTTTAATCAATGTGAGTTAACCCAGCTCTTAAGAAAGATTGGAGTAGGATGTGGTGGTTTGAAGCAGATGTCCCTCATAAACTCATGTATTTTGAATACTTGCTAGCATTTGGCTCATTCTCTTGCTCTGATTTTCTGGTTGCTCTGGCAGAGGGGATGTCTAGCCTCTGCTCATGCCATCATTTCCCCTGCCATCATGAAGCTTTCCCTTGAAACTGTAAGCCAAAATAAAAACTTTCCTCCCATCAGGTGCTTTGTCTCAGCAACAAGAAAGTAATAGCAAAAGGGGGTATGACTAGGCATGTGCTGAGCATGCCTGAAGTCCTGAGATAAATCCCACAGCAGTGGAAGAGAGGCAGATAGGGGGAGACTTAGGCAACCCAGGACCTCCAGCCATAGGCCTCTTGCACATCTTAAATTGATTCTGCGGCTCCTGTCATATTATCCTTGTAACAAAAGGGGGCTCTTAAAATTAATTCAGACACAGAAATTTCATCTGAAATGTCCAAGCATACTAAGCTAAACTATTTCCTATGGCATCAATGTGGGGTACTTTTAGGAGTTGAAACAGTTGAACAAATGACTCAAATTAAAGAAACAGGTAACAGGGTTAGAACAGAAAAAGAAAGAGAGAAAATTTGATGGGATCATACCTCCTCTGCAACAGCAGAAGCGCTCATGTTAGTAGTAATTAAACTTCCTTTCCACCTAGAACTCTCAGTTGAGTCAAGAGAAGTGACATCCATGCTGCCTGTCCCATTACAGGTGTGTCAAATGCTCGCAGGCTCTCCAGGACCCAGCCTCTCAGGAACCTCCTTCCCATTCCAGGTGATACATGGTCTCCAGAGCCTGTGGGGCTCAGCATGTTTTCACCAGTGACACATTCATTAATTTTACACTTGCCAACTGTCCATCCTGCAAACCTCCAAAGCTCAGAGGGCATGTGTTCCTGTGTGGAGGAAACCTTGGCTCTGGTATGCCTGGATTTCAACTCTGCATGGTCTCCTCCTAGAAAAATACCCTGGAGTTTCACTTCATTGCTTTGTTCACTGCAGATGAATCCAAACTATCAGAGCCTCAATGGAACATTCACTCTATCTTTTGAAAGTAGAGACCAACTTTTCCACAGATAGTTGGGAATTAGAAGTCACACTCTTCAATCAGATCTCTGATTGGGCATCATTGAATTTCAACTTCCTGGTCTTGTTCTCCCATTTGTGAAATAAATATTAATAACACAAGCCCTACCCAAGTTTGATCTAATGAGATTACATGAGTGAGAGCAATTATAAAGTGCAATATTGTTCTAAATTGCCAGAAACTACCACAATCCCTCAATATTTTCAGGAGAGTTGCTTCCAGAAACCGCAAGGGTACCAATCCACAGATGCTCAATACCACATAGAAAATGGCATATATTTGCCTATAAGCTATGTGTATCTTTCTGTTTATTTTAATTCATCTCTACATGTGAAAGAACCTATGTACTGCAGATAGTTGTTTTAGTGCATTGCCAGGAAATAAGGAAATATGTCTAAACATATAAGGAAAAATGTCTAAACATGTTCAATATAAATGATTTTTTTTCCAAATACTTTTGATCTGAGGTTAGTAGAATTCATGGATGCAGAAACCATGGATAAAGGCTCAAGTGTGACTGATGACAGCACACTCTGGAAACCAGTGATTAAAATGGGCTGAGTAAAGATGTAGTGTTACAAGATGGTCAATGAAGGAAGTCAAACTGGATGATAATGAGATGGGTACAGACGACTGACTCTAGGAAAGCAACTAGCTTGAGAGCTCCAAGAAACTCAATCCTTTTAAAATAACAAGGAAGGGCTGGAGAGATCATTCAGTGGTTAAAGGTGCTGGCTTGCAAAGCCTGGATTCAATTCTTCAGCATCCACATAAAGTCAGATGCACAAAGTGGTGTATGTGACAGGAGTTTATTTGAAGTGGCAAGAGATCCTAACGCACCCATTCTTTTCTCTCTCTGTCTTCTCTCACCTGCTTATATGTTTCTCTCTCTCTCTCTTTCTCCTTGCAAATAAATTTTAAAAATTAAAATAAATAAGATAACAGAGAGGAAGTGATAGGGAAAAGGAAGAAATGACTTCCCTAGTCAGAGTATAGCTCATGGTCTCCATAGCTGGCATGCCATGGTTTCACTGTGATTCTTTGTTGAGTTGCAGGCAGCTCCAGATCACTGCTCAGCTCCACACTTTACACAGTGAGCACACTAGTCCCCAGTATACTGACTGACCTCTCAAATGCATCAGGAGCACAAAGAGTTCAAGTGATCTTGCGTCTGTGTTTGTCTCCTTCATACTGTATTATGAGGCTAGTTAAATCTTTCTAAAGCTCAGGATGATAAAATTTGAAGAATTTCATCCAGAAATAAATTTGGAAGATCCATCAAAAAAAAAAAAACTTAAAAGAATATTAACTTTTGCCCCAAAGATTACATATTTGAAATGGTATTTTAAGAACATGATTCTAAAACAGAGTAAGATGTTTTACGTACAAAGATGTTTATTAAAGAATAATTTAAAATGTCAAAAGTTACTCTTTTTCTTCTTCCTTCCCTCACTCCTCCTCCTCTTCTTTATTTAATTTTGTTCCTTAAAATGGGATTTGACTATGTAGCCTAGGCTAACCTTGAACTTTTGAGTCTCTTGCCTCTGCCTTCATAGCATTGGGACTACAGCTGTGTGCCAGCATATGTATTCTTCTTCTTCTTCTTTTTTTTTTTTTTTGTGGTTTTTCCAGGTAGGGTCTCACTCTGGTCCAGGCTGGCCTGGAATTCACTATGGAGTCTCAGGGTGGCCTCGAACCCGCTGCAATCCTCCTACCTCTGCCTCCCAGTGTTGGGATTAAAGGCGTGCGCCACCACGCCCGGCACCAGCATATGTATTCTTAAGGAAAATAAAAATCAAGATACCAAAATGTATAATCATCTTCTTTTCATCCTATGCACAGAAAAGACTAACAGAAATACTGATCAAAATATTAAGAACACTCATGTTTCAATGAAAGTGGAGAAGGTATGGGGGGAATGAGGAAATTTTTGGCTTTCCCCTACTTCCCAGATTTGCCCAAATGCTTATTTACTATTTTATAAACAATGAAATGCAAGGCAGTTGCAATAGAGGAAGTCAACAGGTATCTGGTTCAGTGTTAAAGAGAGATTATTCTACAACACTTTCAAAAATAAAGGTCTATGGTTTTAGAGTTGTTACAATAACAGTTATGCAGTAAGAAATCCTAAGTAAGAGATGGTGTGTTTAACTTAAACACATGGGATCCTCATAGCTGGATTTCACACCTTTCACTGGAAGAATAGGTCAGGTTATATCTAGGGACCATCCACCTTGCAGATAGCAGTTCAACAAAACGGCCAGTAGGAATATGTGGCTCCGTGTTTATGAGATACATTAAAGTAGTCTATAGGAATGCCAGCACAGGAAACCCTAGCTATGGGGACTGGGCTTTACAGAGATGTCACACTTGTTCATTAACTATTTCTGGCATGATTCCGTAGAAATGAGAAAAATGCATTTTCTCAATAAGTCCAAACTAACCTCATAGTTTAGAAGGAAATACATTTTTCACAGATTCTTAAAAGTTAGCTCTGGGATGGCATTGTGATCTGCATTCACCAAGGGAGTTTATCTCTGTCCCTTTTTGGAAACTGAAACCATAAGAGGCATTTCAGTCCATTATCTGGGCTATCATTAATATCAGTTACTGAGCCACAAGAGTTTCTTTGCTTTATACTATAATTTTACAAAAAGGATTCACAATTGGATAACTGAAGAAATATTCAGATAGAAAATAAAATGTCTCCCTCTTATTTATTGTTATCTGTGAGCTGTATATGTTGACTAAGACCTTCTTTCAACTTGCCTACAATCTAAACATGAACACACATACACACACACCATTAGCATCCACTCAGATATCTTGGTAAATGTCAAGAGACAAAACAAAATCTGAATCGAAGCTTGGGTTTATATGAATCCACAAGGACTAATGGAAAGACTGCCCTCTTCCCCTATGTGGAAATGTTTCTGAAATAATTTTTCTAGTAGCCAAGGAAGGGTGAAAAAGAAAGAACTCTACCATCTATTTTGTCCATGAGATGTGAGCAATGGAAGCCAGCTTACTAAGCAATGGGGGAGGGGCTAGAGGGGAATAGAAGTACAAAACTAGAGAGTGGAGGGGCTAGCGGTGTAGCTTAGTGGAGCGCTTGCTTAGCATTCATCAGGCCCTGAATTATATCCCCAGCAAGAAAGAAAACCACCAAGTGGAGAATGAGGTTCAGAGAGTGACTTGTCCCCTTTCCTTACTAGAGAGGAGCCAGGACCACTGGCTTTCTGGAAGAATGTCCTTTCAGACATTCCCTATTGCTGTGAGCAGCTGGTTGGGGCTAACCACCTGCTTTGACATTTCTGTCAGAGCCAGCTGCTGGTCTAGTCAGACCCTTTGGCCATTAGCTATAGAAATACAAATGAAGAATGCAGAGGAAAGCCAAATGCCTCTACATTCTGGTTAAATGCTTGCCTCTCCCCTTTGTGGAGAGACCAGCATAAACATATTTTTATTTTTGTACTCCTTTGTTAACTTATAGGAGATTTCTTTTTTTTTGTAGTGATAAAAATAAATAAATATATAAATTGGGCCTTATCAAATTAATGTGCTTCCTCTTAAAGAACAATAGCCTCTTATACTCAAACTTTTAGTTTTAAAATAAGGAAAAGGGATAGAGAGATCGCTTAGTGGTTAAGATGCTTGCCTGCAAAGCCAAAGGACACAGGCTCAATTCCCCAGGACCCACATAAGGCAGATGTACAAGGTGGTGCATGCTCTCTTCTTCCCTTCCTCTCTTGCTCTCTCTCTCCCCCCCGACCTCTTGTTTTTCTCTCTCTCAAAAAAAAAATAAGGAAAAGAATGTTCAAATCAATGATGGTGTGTCCCCAGAGGCTGCACAGAGGCCCAGGACTCTGTATTCCACACCAGATGGAATGACACATATTGGAGGCCTAAGTCTGCTTCAAGATCCTGTTGGATTTGGGTTTTGTTTGTGTGATTCTTCCATTTTATTTATCAGTAATTGCATCTCCATTTCTATCATCCACTCTTGAGAAAAGAAAATTTATGAGAATTGTGGCAAAGTTCATATTAAGTGATAGCAGATGAGAGTGACTAACTTTTATGTGACTGCTGTGTTCCTGATATTACCCTGAACAATTTTGATATGTTTTCACAACTAGTCTTCAGGATAGAGCTTGAGGGATTTTCCTGTTAGTGATGTAATTAATGATGGGCTTTCAGTACTCAATTTAGGAAACCTGAAGGAAAGCTGCCTTTGCTGAATTCCCCATTTTTTTGGCAGACTTTGCACCCCTGCCTGTGTCCTGCATTTCCTCCTCTGCTTCCCCAGCCCCCACACTCTGAGTCCTTTTATCCCTCTCTTTTTCCCATTTCCCTTCCAGCTGTGCCTCCACTTCCTTCTTTCTTGTCTCCTCCTTTTATTCACTTCTGCTTGTGTACTGAGCACAACCAGAAGCCTTGTGAGACACAGCTAAGCTATGAGCCAGACAGCCACAGTGGGCTGGGCACCAGGGAGAGCTGTGTTCAGAGCCTACCTCTCTCCTTCCTAGCCATGACGCTGTGGTGGGTTCTCGGCCCCTTAAAAATCAGTCAATCAATCAATCAAAATAACAATAAAGGAATTCAACAAGAGAGTAGCAACTATGAAGAAATCTGCCCAACCAAAAGCTAGGCTCACATACTTGGAAATTAAAGTTTTCTATTTAAACATTTTACAATGCATTTTTCATTACTGAAATTTCAACTAATGCTCACAATAATTCTAGTCACTCTAAAAACTTGTCACACACTCTTTCTTCCAAATAGCTTACCAGTTGTTATTTATTTTGGTGTTTTTTTTTTTTTTCAAGGTAGAGTCTCACTCACCTGGAATTCACTCACTATGTAGTCTCAGGGTGGTCTCAAACTCACAGCAATCCTCCTACCTCTGCCTCCTGAGTTATTTCTTTTTTTTTAATGAACATATATTTAGGGGAGACCTCACAACTTATTCCATAGCCTAATGGAATATTGTTCTTATAAGGAATTATCAGTAACATGGGTTAATTACTTGGTTATTCAAAGGCTTCTCATGTGAAGCAGGCAACACAGAGAAATGAATCCTTTTGGGGGTCAAAGTGAAAACCTTGTGAACAACTTCACAAACTAACCATCCAACCTACCTGAAAATCTTTCAAGATATTCATTTAAAAATACTTTACTTATTTATTTGCAAGCAGAGAGAGGATA
Organism: Jaculus jaculus; assembly: GCF_020740685.1. Classification (NCBI taxonomy): domain Eukaryota; kingdom Metazoa; phylum Chordata; class Mammalia; order Rodentia; family Dipodidae; genus Jaculus; species Jaculus jaculus. Next base: position 66,784,201 of record NC_059102.1, read on the forward strand.
TGGGCACTTGGGGCCTCTTGCCACTGCAAATGAACTCCAGATTTATGTGCCACTTTGTGCATCTGGCTTTACATGGCTACTGTAGGATTGAACCTGGGCACCTGCAAGCAAGTGCCTTTAATCACTGAGCAATCGCTCTAGCCCAAGAGCTTTACTTTTAATTTAAAGAGAATTAAATGTGTCAGTGACCTCATAGGAAAAGGACTTAAGATGGGGAGGGTCAAGGTCCAGGAACTGCATGAAGGTAATCTAGGAGGAAACTATGGTTTCTTTCCTTATTGGCTGTGAACCTTGGGAAATTTCTTACCTCACTGAGCTTCAGTTTCGTCAGCTGCAAAAGGAAACTAATCCCTACCTTGAGGCCAATGTAGGGTTAAATACATTCTCTCTTAGAGCTAAGAGAGATACTTAACAAATTCTAGTTGAGCTAAAGAGAGCTAAGAGCCCTTGTCTTGTGTCTAGATCTGTGGACGAGTTTCTAGTGTTGTTTCAGGACACACGCACCTGCAGCAGTCTTAGAAGGGAAACGCTCCTCTTGTTCACACTTTACAGATGGGGAACCTAATACTCAGGAAGGTAAGGCAAGGGATACTTAAGTAAAAATGGCAGAGCTAGGATCTATGAACAGGCATCTGACTTCAGCACCCACACTCTCAGCCAAAATGCCACACTGCATCTAGAAGCAAGACAGTGTTTCCAAATTCAGAACTCAGGCTCCATGAAAACCTTCTAAGATCTGATATAGGGAAGGTGGCTTCTCCCATGGTTGCCTTATGTTATCAGCTCACTGGATTATAAGTAAGGACTGGTCATCACTGCTCTCAGCAAGCTACCTGTCAGCAAGGATGACCATCATAGCTTTTGATTAATCCACATCTACTTTCAACTACTGGGTTTGAAGCTTCTACAAGGTGGTCTCTTACTAACAAAACCTAATTCTCAAATGTGAGCAGATCAACTATAAACTAGAAAGATTTGTTGCTAAAATATGTTCAAGATCATATATGTTATTATATAGTATATTTATGGATTCTTGCCAGCGGTCAAAAGAATAGTACAATCATATTAAAGATACCCCCATTTAAAATAAGTATAACAAGACAAAAACTAAGAAAGGAAAATTCATTTCAGAAATATTAAGCTGAAGATCAATAAGTTTTGAGTTTCTTGGCTACTAAAGCACATAATATCAAATGCATACCACAAAAGATCAAATTTTGGGGCTGGAGAGATAGCTGTGTCAGAAAGCACTTGCCTCACAAGCATATAGACCTGAATTTAATTCCCAGAATCCATGTAAAATGCTGAGCATGGTGGTAGCACTTGCCTATAATCCTAGTGTTGGAGAGGTCTAGATGGGAGGATCCATAGGGTTCTCTGGCCAGCTAGTCTAGTGGCACTCGTGAGTCGCAGGCCAATGAGAATCCCTGTCCCAAAGAAGCCCAATGAATGGTGTAGTGGTTTAAATGTAAATGAAACCTATAGCCTCAGATATTGACTAAGCTTCCTATTTTGTGCCCAGCAGACATAGTCCTCCTGGAGGAGGTGTGTTAGTGAGGGCAGATCTTGAGTCCAGCTTACTGTGTGTTCAGAGCCAGCTTGAGCTCTCCTACGTCACTCTCTGCTATGGATTTATGGTGAAAGAAGCAAGTTTCCTCTTCCATGGTGAAACTTCCCCTTGAAACTGTAAGCCTAAAATAAACCCTCCCCTCCCATAAGCTTCTTTTTGATTAGATGTTCTGTCCTAGCAATGAGAAGGTAACTGCAACAGATGGCATCTGAGGAATGATACTAAAGGCTGTTCTCTGACCTCCACATGCACACATGTACAAACACCACACAATATGCAGTTTTTCTTTACATAGTATTTCAAACACATTCTTGAATTGACAGTTCATAAGGGCACCTAGGAAAGCCAGGTGGTATTCAGAGTCCCATGAAGTACACATGAAGTAGATCATGGTCACATCTTACCCCATACACTCCTACTGGTTGGACAAAAGTCTGACTCAGAACCTTACATGAGTATGTCTTATGTATGAGTTGTATAATGTTGGGGTTGGGAAAAAGTCAGACATAGCTTTACCCTCACTCCAAAGGATGCTGAAAGTCTTCCTTGCCAATCTCTCTCCTGACATTAGTTCTAGTGCAGAGGCCAAGAAAACTTGGAGCAACTTAGTGGTGCACTAGTTCAAAAAGAGGCTGTCCAAATGTTGAAGCACACTGAGGAAGACTGTCTCTAACAGTTCCACTGAGTAGCTCATATGTCCAGTGTGATTTTACAGAGTTGACTTTTCATGCCCTGTACTTGTATCATGCTTTAGTTCAACAAATATTTAGATTCCCATGGGTAACATCTAGCCTCTTTACTTTGTAGTGACATTTTTTGTTAAGTGCATTCTATTTCAAAAGCAGTGCATAGACTCCTTGACCTCAGTGTTCCTCATCTTCTAGAAAGCCAGTCTGGCATCCTGCATGCTGCTGGCAGTCCTGCTTCACATTCAGACCTCAAAGGGTATGGCTCGGCTGTCCAACTATTTATTATTATTGAGACACTACATCCTGCCATGTCTCCTGCTTCATGGCTCCATCCATTCTAACAATGTCCACAGAGCATCAGGCATGGAGACACAATGGTACACAAAGTCATACAAAGACAAGTTACCTACTTATTACACTGGCATTAATCAAACTTACCCAATAGTGGTATATAGTGATTTAATGGCAAATGGAGATAAGTGATTTAAAAGCGCTATTTGGTTTGCTTAGAACTAAGAAGTTAAGAGGGGTAGGGAGAAAGGGCTTGCTCAAAAAGGACTTCCCTTCCTCATCTCAACTGGAGAAATTACAGTACCATTTGATCCAAGGGCAGTAGAAGAAGCCAGAAGAAAGTGAATGGTGGCATCATGCTAAGAATGGTGTCCATTCTCCTAATAGCAATGAAAAGTGATGATGAGGTTATAAGGGAGGAGAGAAGATGGTGAAGACACTTTCAGCTCTGAGCATCTGGTATTTTAATGGCTTTCCTGCAGCAGCTTATACAATTTGCAGGAGAACAGTGTGCTGGCCATTGCAACCACCCTGTGCAATTACTGGGAAACTCACTGCTAACTGGTGGACCAAAAGTGGGGGAGAAGATGAAGGAGAAGGAAATTTTCAGTTGGAGAAACCATATGAATGACAATGTCATTCATTATGATAAGGACCTGCAGAAGAGGAACAGCTTGGGGGTACATGGAAAAACCACTGTTTTTTCCCAAGCTCTATACCAAGAGATATAGGTTTATCACCTACAAAATATGCATCATTGCCCTAATTACTAGGAGCTACTTTACTGTTTCTACTCGTACTTTTTTGGTCTGACTTTTCAGAGCAATGTAGAGCTCCACTAGCCTCATAAAAGTTTCTCAAGAACAATATTGCCTTTCTCTGGAGACCAAAGCCCTAAGACGTGAATTTAGGAGGAACAAAGATTATCAATAGGTTACATCAGCACCTCTGACAGGGCAGTTGCATATAAACATATCTGTGTAGGTTGTGTATCACAAACTCATTATGTGCTGTGTATGTCAGCATTAACATGAATGTTATCTCCTGAATATACCATCCCAGGCCCTCCTCAGTTTCCTTTCAAAGGTGACAAACTCTGTGACTCTTTACTAACCCCAGGGGTTAAGAAGAATCAGTGGCTGAAGCTACAGTACATCCTTCGTCTAGATGGTTTCCCCTCTTGTACCTTTTTATCTAGACCCAGGTATTTCTTCCTCATTCTTTTCTCTGTTAGAATAACACTCCAAAAATGATGGATGATGGGGTTGGGGAAATGGCTTAGTGGTTAAATGCTTGCCTGTGAAGACTAAGGACCCTGGTTCATGTCTCAATTCCTCTGGACCCTCGTAAGCCAGATGCACAAGGTAGCACATGCATCCGGAGTTCGTTTGCAGTGGCTGGAGGCCCTGGCATGCCCATTCTCTCTCTATCTATCTACCTGTTTATCTCTCTGCCACTCTCAAATAAATAAATAAAAATAAACATTTTTTTTTAATTAAGCCTCTTTCATCAAGGCTTGCAAGAGCTCCCCCGACTTGTGCAGCAAACCTAAACTGATTCAATATCAGCTCAAATCAATGCTATATAGAGGTAATTAGGTTATAGCAAAGCTCTCAGCTTTTTCCTTGGCTGACATAAAGTATTCCCCAAGTCACAGACTAAATCTCTTGCTCATCCAATGTCCTACAGGATCTAGGCTGCTGTTTGAAAGACTGTGAGCACTTTTCCTTTGGGACAGACAATGCCACTCTGAGATCTGTTTCTCCAGCAATGGTCTGACCTAGATTTTTTCCAAAGGCCCTGAGGCTGGGGCCATCCTCAGCTGTTGGTCTGGATACTCCAGTAGTGGAAAACAAGTTGACTCTCAATCTAGCCAAAGGCTCATTCCTCATCAGCCCCTGAGTGGATGACACCATATTCACATTAATACTTTGGATTCCTGTTTCCTGCACAGAAATCCCCTGGCAAGAGGCACTGACTCAAGTTGGGCATGGTTGTAGCAAGCCTGTGATCCTAATATTAGGGAGGTAGGGGATCAGAAGTTCAAGATCAATTTGGACGACTTGAGACCTGTCTCAAAGAAAGTAAAACAAGGAACTGACTCCAGAGCACCAGCTGGCTTGTGGTGGAGTCACAGCTGCAGGTCAGAATAAGCTTAGTGTCCACATGAAAATGCTCTCAGCTTCTCCACCATTATTAGTCCTCACCATAGCGGCCCTTCAGCAAGTGCTTTTAAGAAAACCCTCATGGACATACACCTTCTTCCCAAGGATGACTATACTCTCCTCTGCAGTTGATATTGGGTTATTCTACAGACTTGTTGTCTCAATCCTCTCTTTCTCTCCTCAAGCTCCATGTCATTCACCACTGTAATATAGTTGCTCACCAAGAATTTGGACTACTTTCTTGATCCTGTGGCACTTGCTATCAAGTGTAAGTGCACAATTGGATCACCCAGAGTTTTTCCATATAGGAGTCCATTTTGTGACTGATTCTCAGTGCAGACAGGACTGCTTCAGCTGACTCCTGGACTACAGGGTGACTCTCCCCTTACTGTCTCTTTAAAGCCAGCATTCCTGGAATACTGATGTGTCCTGTGACTTCCAGTGGCAGCTGACAGCCCCTCCACAGCTATCTGGCTGATGACCTATGTATTCAAGTATGTGATGCAGGAATCAGTGGCTGCTTGAATTGCAGGTGGCACTTGGCCATCAGAGGAGGCTCAGTAGCCATTCTACCTCACCCTACCAGCCAGACCCCATGTCCACATCACTCCTCAGATACAAAAATTTCCCCAAAGGTCATAGGAAGTTGACAGCTTACTTGTATGAGTCAGTTCCTGACCTGAACATGTTGCTGTGAGGAGTGCCATGAAGTTGGAGAGCATTTTTCAAATCCCAGGCATGAAGCCCTCTTTTCCTTTCTTTTTTCTTTAGTCATTTATATCAGAATGGTATTGCTAAGAAAGACAAAAACTGATATCATCGTAGGAGTACTGTAACTAAAAGGCAAAGCAAGGCTATGTCGGAAGGGCTGGTCTGGAAAGGTAGTGCTTGTTTTCTGTCTTGCCCCAACTCTGAATGGGCAAGTAGAAGAAGATAGTGTATGTGGTACCAGGGGTAGGGGGCTGGAGAGAGGAACATACTCTCTCCCTTCCACATCCAGCTCTAGCAGTGAGTATCCAGAGCAAGGGCAGGAGAGGGCAAGTGGCAATCAGAACCTTTGATGACCAGTTCTTCCTGGCTCACTGCCCTCAGATCCTACTGCTGATTCTGCTCTTCTTGGTACTTTCAATCCTTCTCATCTGCTGATCCAAGACTTGCCATTCTGCATTTGTCAGGAAGGCGCCATTGCTGGAGAATGGTGTCTGTAAAGGGAAACTGCTTCCTCTGCTGCCCCCAAGTCCAACTAAGACTGGGGATTTTTTTTTTTTTTCCTTAATAAATCCACTCCAGCACACACCCTTACCAGCCCAGTCAGCCCATGCCTAGAAGACAGGCCCTGGGAAGCACAGGAGCTCCAGCGTGGAAGGCTCCTCTATAACAACACTTGAAGTAGAGTTTTCCAGTTTTTGAGGAATGGTGAGCATTCCCAATAAAGGGTGGAATTACAGGGTAGATTTAGGGGAGAGAAGGACAGGATCGTGTCATTGAATCTGCCTTGGTTGAAGGACCAGACTAGCCTGAAAACCAGAACTGAGAGTGATCTCCCAAGTCTACTGAAAATTAGCTCCTTGTTTCAAATAAAATTCAAACTCACCCTTCTCCTTCAAAGATTTCACCCAAGCTAAGGCCCAAAGGCCTGGCCTAGAAGGGGAAAGCTTCCCTCCTCATAGTAACTGATGAACAAAAGGTTACTATTTGGGACAAAAAGGTAAAATTATCACTAAACTCTTTTTATTTGTTTTTCAGTTCTAGGGATTAAACCCAGGGCTGGTTACATGTTAGGTAAGTGTTATACCGCTGAGTGACATCTCAAGCCCTTTTCACTTTTGGGAACAGGTTTCACATTTACCTTGAACTTGCTCTGTAGCCCAGGCAGACCTTGAACTTGTGAGTTACCTCATTTTCAGACTTCTGAAGGGATATTGACTATTTTAAGCCATTAAAAAAATTTATATCACACCTACTGCATAACAGAGTAACTAATCAAATAGGGAGAAATCTAGCAATTAGGCATATTTTAGGTATCAAATAAAATTACATTAACTTCTAATGGAAATAAAAGCTCATGCATGATTCTATAAAGCTATAGTGTGAAAATTAGAACAGTATTTTTTCTTCTTAAAATGTTTTCAAAGGAATTCACTGAATTTTTCTTTTAATTTTTGTTTTGTTTTGTTTTGTTTTCCAAGGTAGGGTCTTGCTGTAGCTCAGGCTGACCCGGAATTCACTATATAGTCTCAGGGTGGCCTCAAACTCATAGTGATCCTCCTACCTTTGCCGCCCAAGTGCTGGGATTAAAGGCATGCTCTTTTAAATTTTTTATTGGGAACTTTAATATATGAGCATACTATAAATTGGTAACATTCTCATCAGGTTTAAGTGAATTACTTAAAATCCTACCATTTTACTGTGAATAAACTTCTCACAAAAGAATGACATAATTATTGAGGTGATCAAGATCTTCAAGGAAAAGGTTATCTAAAGTAAAATGTGATCACCTACTGTACTTAAATATTGTACATATTAAATACAAATTTTATTACCTAAAATATTTATAAGGAAACAGAAATATGTGACAAAAAAGAGACAAAACACCTTTTGTGTAGCTGAACAAGAAATGTTAATCGTGATTTCTAGCTAGAAGCCAATTCCAAGAAAAGATAAATTTAGCTATAATTGTTCTGGCTAATGCAGGAAACTGGTAGCTGAATTTCAAGCAACTGCTTTTTTTTCCAGTTTTTTTTTTTTTTTTTTAATGATGTAGAGCAATTGCTCGTCTAATGAAGGGACTCGGTAAATAAATTACACATTACTTTTAACTGATTACTCTGAAACAGGGAAATTTCCATCTCAGCAATGATTCTTCAGAAATGAGACAAACCTCTTGCCCAGATATGACCCTACAATCTAAATATTTACTGCTTAAATTTGAGAAAAGTCACAGGATGGGCACTGAACACAGGTGGAGTCTGAAACTCTACATTTACCCTTGATCACCATTCATTTTTTCACACACAAGTTGCCAAGATTGACTTCAAAACATGTCTTTACCATGACTACTTAAAAAAGAAAGCATGTACTTAAACCACGTAAACTGTTATAACACAGTTCCTGAAAGCCGTCATTCTCATGTGCTCTAGCAAAACTGCAAGGAGATCAACAACCAGGGAGCGTATCAAAAACTTTCTTAATTCTGAATCCTGGCAAACATTCAGCTACTGGGAGGGTTAAGGTAGAAAATAAAGTACTTACATTAGCATTAATCAACGTTTAGGGTGCTGCTAAAGATACAATCAGATTACTGCCAGTATCCCACTGCCATGTCCACTCTGAATGGAGGCCAGGAGCCTACCCTTGGTTGTGTTGAAGTAGATAAATTAGGTCCTATCTTGTGATTAAGAGATCACCTTAACAGAACTTACAGTTGGGCTTCTATGAAGGTTTAAAGGTTAAAGGCATCATAAATTATGCATTTCCTTTTATGCCAGATCCATAAAAAGAGCTTTCACTGCTCATTAAAGCGCACTTGCTTTTATTTTTTAAGAACTGGAACACAAACATTTCCATTATGCTTATTACTGCTATGCTGATAGCCAAAACAGTTTGGAATTAGGAAAGTGCTCAAGCCTGTCACTCCAGAATGTTCAACAACTGTGAACACACCACACACACACACACACACAGAGAGAGAGAGAGAGAGAGAGAGAGAGAGAGAGAGAGAGAGAGAGAGAGATTACAGTGCCAGGCAGGAAAGCACACCAAGGCAGCAAGCTGGGCTCCTTCCCAAAGAACGAAGAACAAGAGCCAGTTCGCATCCCCAGCAAAGTTGGAGCATCCCCAATCCCCCGCCTCCACAGCGGTCTAAGGGATGCGAACAGAGTCGGGGTACACTGGAACACCAGTCCTGCGCTGTGGAAGCTCATGCCATCCTTCCCAGGCAGCGCCCTGGCTTCGTCACCCAGGCTTTGCCACTTCCAGCTGAAGTAGTGCCTGAGATGCTTTTTGTTTTTTGTTTTTTCTTTCATTCCAACAGCTCCTCCATGTGGCCCAGGCTCTGCTCTTGCTCAAAGGGGACCACCCCTTTCCACCCGTAATCCTCCAGGGTCAAACGCTCCCGACCCAGTGGCGCATCCGAGCCGCCTCAGTTGGGCCAGGCCTCACCAGCCCACCTCGACACTTTGTCTAATGTATGGAAGGATTGTTGAGGCGGACAGATTGCTTTAAAGACTAGAGGCCCGCAGAATCTTTCGGGGGACAATGACAACTAAGTAGCAAAGTTGAGTCCCCTGCTGCGCTGCGGCCCCTTTTCCTGTCCGCCCCTCTCTCCACCGCGCACACTCCCACAGGCGCGCGCGCAGCCTTGCTCCCTCAACTTACCAGTTTAGATTTGGCGCGTTGCAAAAATTCTTCCATGTCTCTGCGAGGGGTTTGGACCAGGGGTTCAGGCTGTGGAGTGCGGGACTCAGGAGCACGGTCGCAGGAAGTGGTTGGCCGGGACGCAGCGACCAGCTGCTCCCTGCGGCCGCTGGCGGGCGGCTGAGGCTGTGACTGCGCCCTCGGCTATTTCCTCCCGGGCTCCCCGCCCCACCCCGCCGCCTGCTCGGGCTCCTGACTCTGTCCTAATAAGGAAAGTGGGTGTGTCGCCCGGGAGCCCGAGAGTGAGCCCCGCAAGCCGGCCGGCACGCGCCGAGGGTCTGGCGCGGGGCGGGGGCGGGGGATGGCGAGGGGCTCCTTGGCCAATCGCAGGGCCCCGCGGTGGCCTCCTGACGTGGCGCGCTGAAAGATGCTGCAACCATGGACAGCGCCCAGAAGTGCGAGCCAAGTGCCAGGGGCTGCTGCAGAGCCAGTCTGCTGCAGGCCCCGCCACGGTCCGCTAGGGAAGGTGAGAAGAGGGAGATGCCCCTGGAGACCCCCTGTCCTCAGCCAGCGCCTTCCTGGCTAGCTGGCAAGGTACAGAGAGCTCCAGTGGTCACTTAATGAGCTGGTCTGCTGGCCTGGACGGATGCACTCAGCTAGATTGGATCTGGGAGGGGGTGGGGAAGACATTGCTGAGCTAAAAGCACTACGACCTTGATGGATAAAGACCAGAAGAGTGGGCAGAAAGATTGTGTAGGCTGTATCTTTCCTCTCTATCCTCCAAACATTCCCATCTAACAACATCCGCAGTTCATCCCAACTGGAAGCCCTGGGGCTAATGCAGTCTTGATATGTATGCTGAGGGAAAGCTGAGGCGATAGAAGGCCACGCAAAGTGGAGCTCACAGACCAGTTGCATCGTCATCACCAAGCTTATTAGAAATTCAGAGTCTTGGTTGGATGTGGTGGCGCACACCTTTAATCCCAGCACTCTGGAGGCAGAGGTAGGAGGATCACCAAGAGTTCAAGGCCAGCCTGAGACGACAAAGTGAATTCTAGGTCAGCCTGGACCAGAGTGAGACCCTACCTCGAAAAACAAAAAAAGAAATTCAGAGTCTTTGCCTCATTCTTAATGTACTGAGTAAAAACCTGTGTTTCTACAAGATTCTCAGATGACGTCTACGTCCATGCAAGTTTAAGAAGCAATAAACATTTACGTTTGCAGCTATGAACCTATGTTAAGCTACAGAGTTTTGTGTGCACTCACTAGCCTTAGCAGGTCCTCAGGTTCCCTTCTGCTTAGGGGCCTTGACTGATCTGCCTGGACACTGCTTTTTGCCCTGTCCCCAGCCCTCGGTGCCAGACTGCTGCTTCATCCCTCAGCACAGAAACGGGATCTTCAACTTGGCTGTATATTAAAGTCACAGCATCCTCACCTGAGGCTTCAAAACCCCCAAAACCAGGGTACCTCTGGTGAGAGGCCACAGCACCAGCATGGTGTCAGTGAGATCTGTACACAGGCAGGAGGCTGTAGTTCTCACTGAACTCCAGCCATGTCTGATTTGCTGGCAAGACTAGATGAGACACAGGCTTCTGGGTCTCATCGACAGAATTTCAGGCTTAATAGATCTGGTTTAACATGCTTAAAACTTTACACCTCTACCAGTCTCCCAAAGTTTGCCCAGGCTGTGGATCCAAGTACCACACTTTTAAAATATGTATTTCTTATTAGACCTTATTAGTTTTTTATCATAATGTTTTTAACTTTTTATTGACAACTTCTACGTATGTACAAAATATGTTTTGATCATCTCCCCTTTCATCCATCTCTCTTGACCCCAGCCCCCGTCCTTCTTCCACTGAACTCCTTCCTCCCTCCAACCAGTCTCTCTGCTATGTTGATGCCTTTGTTTTATTTTTGCCTTCCTTCATCATCCATGGTATCTTGTTGATGGGCCCAATATTGGACAGACAATGACAGATGCTGTGAGATTATGAGTGCAATGACCACCATGTGTCCAGAATAAAGTAGCATACTTTTGAGAATGAAGCTCATTCTACAGAAAGCCACCCCTGACACTCCTTCCCTATCATCCCAGATTGAGTGATTGTTCCTTCTGTGTTTTCTTTTAGCAACTTAAACTTTCTACTCTGCTATGACTGCATGTTTGTATCTTCCCCTAAGCTGTGAGATTCATGAGGACAGAAACATTGCCTACTTCACACATGGATGGATCCCTAACATGACACACATTCACTTCATCTGTAGAACCCTAGCAAACATGTTAATAAACAAATGCATGTGTGGAAAGGATGGCTATTTTCATTCGTTTGTTTGCCATTTCTATCTGACTCTGTGTGTCTATCACTGTCTCTCTTCTTGCCTCTTGATTGAATTGTTTCTCACTCAAGAGACTCTAATGAGAAACAATCAGCAGTCTACTGATCTCATTAAGGAAGTGAGAAGCGATGGGGTGATAGACACTTTGGGTTATGCTCAGATGATGAGCTTTGCACAAGCTGCAGATCCTATCTGCTTTCTTTGCTGACATAAGGAATTTTAAACAGTGCAGGTGAGATGAGTGTCTGCCAGACTTTCACTCAATGAGGGTGCACACAATTCAACTAGCACTACTACTAAAAAATAAATAAAAATTTTAAAAATCCTGAGATTTCCTTGCTTCTGATTTCACTGAAAGATTCAGTGAGCATTGCATAAGGTTTTATGCTTCTGGTCTTTTTGTTTTTTTTCATTTCTTTTCTTTTCTTTTTTATTTTGAAGCAGGATCTTACCTCTATAGTCCAGGTTGGCCTGGAACTATGTAACTCAGGCTAACCTCATGACAATTCTCCTGCCTCAGCTTCCCTATTGCTGGGCTTACAGGTGTGAGCCATCATGCCAAGCTCTGACTGTCAGTTATGCACATACTGGGTGCTATGAAATCATAAAACTTTTTTCTGATGGTCTTAAATTTTAACATATATTTCTCCTACTTTTTCTCCACTAATAGTAACCCTTCAAATGTTTGCTGAAATTTATCTCATCCATGAGTCTCCCCAATCTGACTTCCAATTCTAGCTTGCTGTAGCTGTTGTTAAAAAAAGAAGAAAAAGTCCCATAAACCCAGTGGATTAAAACAATATAATTTATACAATTTTAATATCTAATGGTTCTGTAGATCAGTAGTCCAACACAGGTCTCACTGGGTTACAAGAAGTATCCATAGGACGGCATTCCTTCTGAAGGCGCAAGGGAGGAATCCCGCTGTCCTTCCCAGATTCTAAGCTTTGCATGTTCCTTGACCTTTAGTCCCTTCCTTATCCTTCAAGCCAGCAACATTACACATCTCTGATGGTTCTCCCATCTTTCCCCTCCTCTTCTTCCTTCTCCCTCTCATCTTCCACTGATTTTTTTAAGTTGCTATTTCCTTGTCACTCAAGTATATTACCTTTATTACTTTCTCTCACCTTGAATGACCAGACAATTCCCAATCTAACGTCTTCACTCTTTGAAAAGGACCTCTCCTACTTTCTTCTATTTTGTTACAGAACCACCTCCATTGTACAGATGTTTGTATCTGAACCTAAGGCTCATCCTTTTCATTGGTGTTTACACTTGTCCATAGAACATTTCATTTTCTCTACTTTTTTATTTCACTTTAAGTTTTCTTTGGTTCTTGGATTCCTCTCATTTGAGACCTGTACACAAGTTTCCTTTATTTGCAATTATTTGTCTTCAGTACATTAATAAAATGGTCATTTTAACTGCATATTTGAATCTAAAATTCATGTGTTGAAGCCCAAACCCTAAATAAGATGTTAGGGGCAGGGCTCTGGGAGAGATTAAGCTTAGAAGAGATCATGAGGGTCAAGTCCTGATAAGATTATTAGTATCCTCACATGAAAGGGAGTAAACACTAGGTTTTCTCCCTCTCCCCACTGCCTTATGAGGACACAAGGATGGCCATCTGCAAGCGAAGAAGAGAAGCCCTATCAGGAACCAAACTGACCAGCACCTTGGTCCTAGACTTCTCAGCTTTTACAACTGAGAAATAAACATGAGTTTCTTAAGCCATCTAGTCTTTGATATTGTTACAGCAACTTAGGCAGACTCTTAAAATGGTACTGGTAGGGAATAAAAAGAGACTGGGGTGGTTTAAATGTAAAATATACTCCATAGACTCATGTGTTTAAAGACCTAATCTCCAGCTGGGGACACTGGTTGGCAAGATTGTGTACCCTTTTGGAAGTAGAGCTTTGCTAGAGGAAGCGTGTCACTGAGGGGCTTGCCTTTCATTGTTACAGACCAGCCACATTTGTTCTCCCTACTCCCTCCCTACTGATATGAAGATATGATCCTGGTTATCTTCTCTTGTCTTGCTTTCCCTGCCATGAGGAAACTTCCCCTTGAAACTGCAAGCCCAAATAAATCCTGTACTTCCAAAAGTTGTTTCTGGTTGGGTATTTTGTCATATTAATAAGAAAGTAATAGTTGCAGAAAGTTTGGTATCATTGTACCATCTACCCTTTTCATTGTAAGGTACCAAAGCCTAGCAAAAACAAAGCAAGAATGGAACTCAGCTCCTGCTCATTTCTTTCTTCCTTCAAAATGTATTCAGCCTTGCCTATGATCAGGTTCATCATAGCCTAAGATGCTTAAGGCATGATCCTATCCTTCAAAGAGCTCACAGGCTAGTCACTATAATGCAAAAGATAATTGCAGCAGTTGAGAAGTATATCAAGTATGGAAATAATTTAGATACAGCATAGTATGGCAACTATTGCTGTCTGTGATGGACTAAATATGGCTGAAGGAATGCTGAAGGAATCTTTGATGCTCCTCCTTATGAGAAGTAGGGTCTGTATTCCCTTTCCTTGAATTTAGAACTCAATGACTCCATGAACAATACAATATAGCATATGTGACATCATCTATTTCTAGGACCAGACTTAAGTGACTGGCAGCTTCCCTCTTGTCTTTGGGAATACACACTCTTGAAACCTGTCCATCATACTATGAGGAGGCCCAAAGTAGCCACAAGGAGAGTCCCAGAGGGGCTGGTAAATAGTCTAGCTGTCTATTATATAGTGAGTTATCTTAGATCTCCAGCCCTAGTCAAGCATTCTAGCTGAAGATATATGGAACTGAAGTAAGTTGTCTCTGCTGAACTCTGTCCAAACTCATGATTCACAAAACAACATTATATAATAAAATCAGGGCATTATGAACCATTATTTCTGGGTACTTTGTTACATGATAATAGACTTCCAGAATACCTGGCCACTTACTAAGCAACTTTAAACAAGTTTTCCCTTCTGAACTTTTGTATCTTCATTAAAAAAAATAGTAATGATAATCCTCCCTTTTACAATTACTGCAGAGGCTATACAAAATCACATGCAAGTTGTCCAGGCCCCACTCAAAAGCTCAGATGATAGGCCTTGATAATGACCTGTTAGGGTTAGTAGATATTGAATCTAGTTTTCTCCATGAAAAGAACCTGACAAAAAGAAATGCTAGGATCAGCTGCAATTATCACTAAAAATCATTAAACTTATCACTAAAAGTCATGAAAAATGTGAAATGATCTTATAGATTGTATCTGTCCAACATCAAATAATACCTCCAAAGCTTTGCTCCTTTGGTGTCCTGAACTTCATATGAAGAGAAGCCTACTCTGACAAAAAATATTGCAGATGTTTGTCAGTGGTGATACATCCATCCATCAGTGAAATTTAAGTTCCTTGGAACTTTATTCTTTTAGATCCCCAAATTACTCCTTCCAACCCCCATGGGACCTTGGATCTTTCCTTCACAGGCTCTCACATAAACACCGTGGCTCTGTACCAACCTCAAGGTGCACTTATTGCTGTTGGCATCACTACTAGGACATCTAAGTTTTCCTTATCTAGGCCAGTTCTCTTGGTGCCCACACTGATATAGCAGAAACCATGAGTGTGAGATCTGGTTGTATACTTCTGAGTATGTGAACCGACCTTTCTGCTTACCCTTGAAGTGGTGAAAATGATATGTGCTTTTATGCTTTTTCTTTTTACAGAACTATCATTGAAGAAACCAGTGGTTTCTATTTTATATTTCTATGTATTGGAAGACATTAACAGTAGAAAGGAGAATGTGAAACTCTCCTTGGCTAAAGAAAGCTGCCATAAGCTATTCTTTTAAAATGAAATGTAATTAGCATAGCAGCCACTGGTCAGATTCTTGGTACATTTCCATGCTATTTTCTTGCCTCTGACAGGAAGGGCTCACTTGGTACAAATCTTTTAGCTGTTTTATGAAAATTATTTTATTTATTTACTTATACATGTATAGATACACATGCCACAGTGCACAACTGTTCTGTGGAGGTCAGAGAACAGTTTTTAATTTTTTTTAAAGCTTTAAAAACCATTTTTATTTTCAAGGAGAAAGGTGAGGGAGAGAATGGGTACACCAGGGTCTCCAGCCATTACAAATGAACTCTAGCCACCTGGGCTACTTTGTGCATCTGGCTTTACATGGTTATTGGATAATTGAACCTGGGTCCTTGGGCTTTATAGGCAAGTGCCTTAACCACTAAACCATCTCCCCAGCCACTAGAGAGCAATTTTGAGGTTCTGCATTCCACCTTCTTTGAGAAAATATCTCTTTCTGCTACAAATGAACAAACTCAGAGCATCTGGCCCACAGCTTCTCCTGGCTCCACCTCCTACCATTCCAGGTGTGTTGGGTTCATAGACACATGCACCACTTTGCACATAGCTTTTCCTAAGTGCTGGAAGGCTTTTGCAAGCAAGCATCTTTAACTGCTAAGCCATCTCTCCAGCCCATATTAACTGCTTAAAATTATTGCTGTGAGTTTAAGAAACTGCGTCTGCCTCTTGAATTTGACTGGAAAGCGTTGTAGGTTTGTTGGAAGAGGAGAGATGGGAAGTAGACTAATGTGTATTAAGTAGTACCTCCCATTCAGTTTCTACACAGCGGACAAATACTCATTTTGATAAACCACATTCGAAGGAACTTACTTTTTAAAAAATTTTTTGCTTATAATTTTTATTTATTTATTTGAGAGTGACAGAGAAAGAGGCAGATAGATAGAGAGAGAGAGAAAATGGGCATGCCAGGACCTCCAGCTACTGCAGACAAACTCCAGATGTGTGTGCCCCCTTGTGCATTTGGCTAACGTGGGTCCTGGGGAATTGAGCCTCGAACCAGGGTCCTTAGGCTTCACAGGCAAGTGCTTAACCACTAAGCTATCTCTCCAACCCAAGCTTACTTTTTTAAGTTACATTTTGGCAAAGACATCCAAAATTTAAAAGATATGTTTTGTAAGACTTTCTTTATAAGAGGAAATTCATATAGTTTCTCTCTTCTTCTGTTAAGGAAGACCAAAAAGGAGCTGTTGGACTTGTCAATGGGTGACAGGGCCCAGTTCACTCAGGAGAATGTCCTGGGAGTCAAATAGCCAGGTTTCAGAGTACATACCACTTGCGTCATTTCTGGGAACCACAGACATCTTGTAAAGCAGTGAATTTAATTTGAAAGGACAGCAAAGGAGAGGACAAGTGTTCTGGCTCTGAGTCATCTGGACAATGAGCCACTTTTCATATCTGCAGCTTTGGAAGGTAAGGAATATGTCTATAAGGCCTCTTCTCCATCTAAATCTGTCCTCCGGAAAGATACATCATTTCCCTTCATGACACAATCACTGTATGCTATGGTTTGGATATAGCTGTGTTGAAACCCAAAGCTTGGTATCCAATGTAGTGATATCAAGAGCTGGAGCCTCATGGGAGATTATTAGACATTTGGGGCATCACTTGCAGGGTGAGTAAAGTTGGTTACACTGTGAGTTTATGCCTATTAGCATGGGTTGTCATAAAGGGAATATGACTCCTCACCAGGTCTTTCACTTCTTGTCTTACATACATGCTCCCACCTTTGTAATCCCTTCCACTATCAGGCCTTTACTATAGCTAAGCATAAACCAGTGCCTTGGTTTTGGACCTCCACAAATATGAGCTAACTAAAGCTCTATGTAAGAATTTGGCCTGAGGTATGGTGTTATACCAATAGAAAACAGACTAACACATACTATAATTTTTAACACCCATTATATATTTCCATTGAGAAGTTATTTTGCAAGGACAGTGAAATGTTAATAATTCGCAAAGCCCAAGATCCTATTAATATGATCTTTCATCCTTGGAATTTCCTTGTAAGGTAAATAATAATGAACACTAAAACTGTCCCTCTTTCAGAAATAAGCTGAGGTCCCTAATTGTTTATTGACATGACCACAGATGGAAATCCAGAAATGGACTTGCAAGACCAAGTCCTTTACATTAGCTAAAAAGACTAATATTTTCTCTTTGTCTTGCATGAAACATCATTGTAATGTTTTCTATGCATGCATTAATAACAGTAACTTCTGTTATTTTGTATCCAAGTGTATGAAGCAGGTACTACTGTGATCTTTATTTTAGAGGTACAACTTTGGTTGGCACATCTTTAAAATGCAACCCTCACAAAATTGTCCAATTATCCAAAACTGAATTTCAACTCAGGCAAAAAGTCTAGAACCCGGGTGTTAAATTACTGCATATCCCGGCCTGTTCATTGCCATTAACAGACCATTAGCTCATCTGAAAATGTAAGTGTGGAAGCTGGAGATGAAACCAGGACACATTCTATTGCTCATTCAAGTTTTCTCCTTAGGAAGAGCTATTCATACTCCCCTACCTAGTATATAGTCCTCACACCTACTGCCTGAAAATGTACCAGAGAAATCACCAAAGGAAAAGGAATGAGTGTCCATCCTAGAAGCATGTGCATCCTTCTAAAACTCCTGTCCTAGATTGTGTCTTAAGCCCTTGTTTCTTTCTTAGTGTACTTTATCCAGCCTCATCTTCTTTGCCTACTCTCCTTTAGTCCTCCTTTGGTGAGGTGGAAAAACACCATGGGGTGATGGCAATAGCTTAGGTTTTAATCCTTTTCCTACTGACTTTTTTATTTCCAGGTATTGGTGTTTTCAACCTTAAAATTCTGTGGTTCCAAAACTGAATCATAAAGTGGAGAAAAGAGTGCAGGAGGTAAAAGGGACATGGGAAGGATCAAGGATATGGTGGTATGATTCAGCTGGCCCTCATAAATTGATGCATTCTGAATGCTAGGTCCACAGCTGGTGGCAATTTGGGAATTGAAGTCTCCTAGAGATGTTGACAGCAGACTTATAGGTGTTAAACACAGACACCCCTTACCAAAGTTTGGCATACTCTCCTGCTGCTATTTTCACCTAATGTTGACCAGGAGGTGATGCCCACCCTCTTTTTATGTCATTATTTTCCTGTGCTGTGGTAGTTTAAATGAATGGCCCCCAATATGTTCAGGATTTTATGACAGTTTGTAATTTAGATCTGCAATCACCTGGGTGGAGGAAGTGTTACTGGACAGACCTTAGGGTCTAGCCCTAAGGTGTGGTGATGGATTTGAAATTCCAGTCTAAAGATATGCGAAGTGTCTGAGTTCTTCCTGGAGTTCCTGAAGTGTGTTGTGTGTGGTGTGCTTTTGAGGTGTTTTTTTTTTTTTATGTTTGCTTGTTTTTTTGGTTTTTGGCTTGAGGCTTCTCTCTCTCTCTGTCACTTTGTCTCTCTCTCTCTCTCACTTCTTGGACTATGAAAGCAGGCCAGCTTCTTCTGTGCCTCAACTGGAAGTTCTTCTCAGTGACCTGAAGCTGTCTATGACATCTGCCATCATGGAGCTTCCCATCAATTCTGTAAGCCAAAATAAACCCTTTCCTCCCACAAGTTGCTCTTGGTTGGATATTTTCTGCCAGTAACATGAAACTGACTGTAACAACAGGTTAAGTAAGGAGAGTTAAGGAAGAGTTACACAAAACTAATGACAGCATAAGTCAGTACCATAGAAACCTTCCTCTCATTTGCTAGTTAAAAGATATAACTCTTTTTAAAAAATATTTTATTTACTTATTTGCAAGCACAGAGAGAAGTGGAGAGTGAGAGAATGAAAATGAGAGAATGTAATGGGTGCATTCAAGTATCTTGCCACTGAAAACAAACATCAGAGGCATGTGCCACTTTGTGCATCTGGCTTTACATGGATAGTGGGGAATTGAACCAGACTGTTAGGCTTTGTAAGAAAGAACCTTTTACAGCTGAGCCATCTTTCCAGGCACCACCCAAAACATAACTCTTAATAATGGGATTAGTTGAACTATCCAGGCAGAAGTGCCCTGTAGAGGATGAAGAAACTTAACCCTAAAACCATAGGCTCTGGATGATAAATCCCAGTGCCAGAACTGGATTACCTTTCACAGATATCTGTTGGTCAGGGAGGCCCATGGAGTCCCCAAAACAATGTAGCCTATGACCAAAGCACTCGGTTACCCACAAAAATTAAATGGTAAGCCTGTGATGCTAAAGACACCATAGACTGTGAACACAGGATAACAAGAGATCATGCTGAACTGAGAAAAAACATCTCCTGATGGCTAGTCTTCATAGTTCTGGAAAGTGCTATGTAAACTGCTGGGGAATAATGATCACCAATAGTGTAAACATGCAGGGGATCCTGAAAGCTGCAAAATCAACCAGTTGGGCAAGATGTACATACCTGTGTAATAATGGCACACAGGCTATGGGGTAATCAACTGCTCTCCATTTGGATATTAGGTCCACTCAGTGGCAGAAAATCCATACGTGGTACTGAGATCCAAATCAGAATCCTATGTACAGGAAAGTTATTGACTCTAGAGAGAAGATCCTACTGTTCTTTGGCTTGGAAGAGAGGGCACGCCCATCAAAAAGTCTGAAAGCATCATATTTACCCACTTCGATCCATGATATTCTCACTTTTGGATAGAAAACCTGTGCTTCTTTTTTAACAGATGGAAGTGAATACTAAGGACAAAGATCCATCAATAACACGAGAAAAGATGGCTAACTGCCTAGCATGAGTCAAATTATCTCTATCACATCTACTAGGACCCAGAAGACACTATAGAGGAAGAGGCAATTTAAACTTGAGTGCTACTCTCACTGATATCTTGACTACCTCCTCTAGGGAGAAGGTGGTAGACACCGAGGAGACTCAAAATTCATCAAAGCAGAATCCAGAGGATGCAGAGAGCTCAACACTTAAGGAGACATAATAATACCTGCCAAAACTCAGGGAAAATTGCACAAGATGTGGCTGAAAAATTGTAAGAGCCACAGAGTGGGAATGTTTATCTTGAGATATCCC
The DNA here is from genome assembly GCF_020740685.1 of Jaculus jaculus. NCBI lineage: Eukaryota > Metazoa > Chordata > Mammalia > Rodentia > Dipodidae > Jaculus > Jaculus jaculus. The sequence goes on from NC_059102.1 coordinate 66,804,534, forward strand.
CCACCACACACACACAAACACACACACACTGAGACTGACTGGGGAATTCATGACCACACAGTGAATATCAACAACCCCACCAAAGAGGGCCCTCAGTGGAATGAAGCTGGAGAGGGGATATAAGAGAATAACCCAGTGGGAATATGGCCAATATGTAATATATTCATACTGTAAAGTTCATAACAATAAAGAAATATTTTTAAACTGAGTCATAATCATTAAATCCATAGGCAATATGAAAGATATGAGAACAAATTAGGTCTTATATTCAGTTAAAAGTCTTTGATGGGCTGGAGAGATGGCTTAGCAGTTAAACGCTTGCCTGTGAAGCCTAAGGACCCCGGCTCGAGGCTCGGTTCCCCAGGTCCCACGTTAGCCAGATGCACAAGGGGGCACACGTGTCTGGAGTTCGTTTGCAGAGGCTGGAATCCCTGGCACACCCATTCTCTCTCTCTCTCCCTCTATCTGTCTTTCTCTCTGTGTCTGTAGCTCTCAAATAAATAAATAAAAAATTTTTAAAAAAGTCTTTGAGTATCTTGATAGATATTTGTATCAAACTCAGGGATTACATTTTTAAAATTATGTGTATTTTAAGGAACATTTGATTGAAGTTCAGTAACTATGAGATGTAAATTTAAAAGTTAGAAAAAATAAAAATCAGCTAGGAGGAATTGTTAAAGGTATTTATTTTCTTGTGCTTCAAATGCTGGTCTCCTCAGAGGAACTATCTGTTCATAACAGGAAGCTTAAAGAAAAAAATGACTCAAATTTCAGGGTGAAGGATGAATGTGGCTCCATTGTTTTTTTTACACAATCATTGATCTCATACAGTGGTGATATTTCACTGAGAATGAATAAAAAGACTTTAGTACTTAATGTGTTTCCAATAATATTATGCCAGAAGTAGTAAACTAGAAATGGACTTTTTTTAATGTCCCACAAAGTTGATAGCAAAAAAATGACTGCACTTCCTCACTTTAAATCTCTACATTATAAAACCACTGAAGTTCCAGGATAGGAAAAAGCACATGAAAGTCCATTAGCATGGAGCCCCAGTGTCCAGCTGCACCATTTTTCTTCTGTTCTGTACCTCCCTCCCTGGACATCATAATCAAGAGCCTGGTACTCAGCAAAACCCTCACCCACCCATGGGGTGAACCTCATGGGATTAAATTCCCTTGTGAATGAACACTCCTCTAAAGCTGCTGCATCCTCTCAAGGCTGCAATCACCTTAATATTCTGTGAGACGTATTTCTTGTGGTTTCTGAGTTCTTTTTCCCATCTCACTTTCTTATCACCTTACTTTCTTTGAATGAAGAGCAAAATCCCAAAACCAGTTTTGAGTGTGAACTTAGCAACTAGGTGAAGCCAGTCCATTCTCACTCCCAAAATGCAATAAGAACCCAATTTTGACACTTGCTTACATAACAATAAATTCATATAGATCCTATTTCCCTAGTTGTTTAGTTAGTTGGGAAAAAAGTTTATTATTGTATAAACCACAAGAAGATAGACACTTCTTTGAGAGGAAATGTTACAGATATCACCCAAGCCATCCACTAGGAGATGGCAGCTTTGAAAGTGGCACATCTTACATGGAATGCTATTTTGTCCACCAAATGACAATTTAAAGCTATCAGTCTGTATGTCTCCTTCCTGTGACTGCTCTGCTCCAGAGGACAGGCTTCCAGCTGGCTATAGGCTCCCCATCTTTCACCCCTGCTACATCTATGTAGTAGTCAGTTCCAACATTGCTGGGATGAACATCCAAGCCAGACAGTTTATAGAAGCCGGATATTAATTTCAACCTTACAGATTCAGGGAAAGTTCCATCCATGGTTTGAGAAGCTGACTCCCTTCCACAGACCCAAGCAGAGTGGAAAAACTGCAATAAGCAAACCACCAGCGCCAGTGCACACACCAAACAGCAGCAAGCAGCAGGGACCCTGCCAGAGCTCAAACTGCTCTCTCACACCTTTGGACTAGAATTACAATCCATCCCCAATGCCACCTTAAGACTGAACTCCAGAGTCTCTCCCAGTGACACCTCCTCCACCCAAGCAGCTAGAGATCCAAGTTACAACTTTTTATTTTTATTCTTATTTTTGGTTTTTCAATGTAGGGTCTCACTCTGGCTCAGGATGACCTGGAATTCACTCTGTAGTCTCAGGGTGGCCTCAAACTCACAGTGATCCTCCTACCTTTGCCTCCCACGTGCTGGGATTAAAGAAAGGCATGCACCACCACGCTTGGCTTCAAGTTACAATTTTTAAAAAATATTTTACTTATTTATTTATTTGATTATCTATCTATCTACACACACACACACACACACACACACACACACACACACACACACACATATATATATATATATATATATATATATATAGAGAGAGAGAGAGAGAGAGAGAGAGAGAGAGGAAGGAGAGAGAGAGGCACACCAAAGCCTCTAGCCATTGCAAATGAATTCCAGACATATGTGCCATCTTGTGCATTTGGTTTATATGAGTACTGGGAAGTTGAACCTGGGTTCTTAGGCTTCACAGGTAAACAGGCAAGTGCCTTAACTGTTAAGCCATCTCTCCAGCCCCCAAGTTACAAGTTTATACATCATATATGTACATATATGATGGGGAGAAAGAGCGAGGCAGATAGAGAAAGAGAGAGAGAATGAGCATGCCAGGGTCTCGAGCTAGCATGAAAAAATATCAGACACATAAGCCACCTTGTGCATCTGGCTTACTTGGTTCCTGGGGAATCAAACCTGGGTCCTTTGGAATTTGCAGGTAAGCACCTTAAGTGCTAAACCATCTCTCCAGTTCCCATGTTATAAGTTTTAATAAAGTACCTGAGTCTATGAGGGACATACGTTCAATCTACCACAATCAGGCACCTGCTTTTGCTAGAAAATTGTTTCCTCAGATAATTATAATATTTATCATTTCTTCCCAAAATGAAGCCTCACACAATAGGGGTTCAATAACCAGTAGAAATAGAAAGAAATGCAGACATTTTTGACCTGTTTATTTTTTTTTCCAATGGGTCAAAGTTATGGGTTTTCATTTTTACTCAAAGGCAGAACTCTTGCTCAAACAAGTTTAAACCTGGACACTAGGCAGAAAGAAGTGGAATCACTAAGACCAGAATACTGCTGGACAATAACACACAAGTAAATGATAGAAAGGTAAAGCCGAATAAAATAGCTCAAAATTACACACATATTTTCCTATTTCTACCTCATTAATGAATTTCTCCTCTTTGTAGCTTCAATTTAAAACAAACTGGTAAAAGATTTTAAAATAATCTCAAATATACATCTGCTAATTGTCACTTCAGTTCCTCAAATATTTGTGTATGCAAATATGCCTATTCAACACTGAATAATTAAAATTGTGCAGACAGTTGTGCTAAGAGCAGAGAAGAGCTGGGTTAGATAGGAGCCTGGATTCTCTGTGTGATAAAGATGCCTGAGAAATGCATGAGAAACTCACTTCTGGGCTCTATATGTGGAAAATAAAACACTGCTGGGATGGGAGAAAAATACAGGATTTTCTGATCTTCACAAACACATTCATGGCAAATTTCTGTACACAAAGAATGGCAGTTCCTGTAATGCTCTCACTACAAAGACTTCATGTGGTGGGAGAGAGATACTGAGGTCAGAATACAATACCCCCAAACATCATCCCTTGAAAACCACTAAAACTCCAAAGCAGGAAGTTTCTTTGATCTTCTCTTATTCTCAGTAGATCCAACAAATTAGAACGTCCACAAAACATGGCCTCTCAGAAGCATGTTCACGTAACAGTCTTTGGGCCCTCCTCACATGCTTCTTTCAAGGGACTCTTGTTTCTATTGACAAGGCTGTTCAGATGCCTCTACAGCTGTTTAGATGAGTTGGCTCATTGAACCATTGAACTTCTGGATTTATATATTAATCCAGTCCTCCTCCTCTCTCTCTCTCTCATATACATGCACACTCTCACTCCACTGAGGAAACCAATGCTGCTTGTGTAAGAGCATGACATGAGCTAGAGGCAGTGAAAACTCCTATGCTTACATCAGCTCAAAGACCACTGTTCTTCCATAAGTGAATTTCCTAAGAGTAGCTCCTTGTAGATCCTTGTAGATCCTTGCAGCAAAGACCTACAAGGAGTGCAAGGGAAATGACATACTGCTTGAGTTTTCTGATCAGAAAAATCAACAAGTTGTGGAATAGAAATGTGATGAAGGAGGAGTTTATCAGATTCTTTGCACAACCCAGTGGCAAAGTCAGACCCAAACTTCTCAAGCAGGTGCTGTTTTCATTAAGCCTGACTGACCATCGTCATTGCTCATTTTGCATAGAATTATTGTTTTTTAGAACTAGATTACTCAGTAGTCAAAACCTGCACTCCACTGCAACACAAATAACATGATCTCATTAACAGAGCAGTTTAGCTGAGGGTCAAGGTCAGGAAGTGCTCTCCTGGGGGCTTAAGTGGATGATCATGGAAGGTTAAATGAAGGTCTGCTGCAGATTTTGATCACTCTTCTCTTTTCTCTGTGTGTTTCCAAATTTGATGCTTCTTGAGTGTCAACAGCATGTGCCAAAGCAATAATTTAAAAGGTTTTTCTAAATAACAATTTTCCAAAATGCACACAATTCCCTGAAATTATCACCCAATCACGCCACATCTGCAAAGTGTGCTTGTCCTTAGTGGACCGTACTGGTCCCATGACCCAGCCATATCCCAAATTGCTTTAACCTCTAAACAAGCTAGAGAAATGAGAAGCCAGAGATGGAAATGGACACAACAAATTATCAGTATTAGAATATACAAATTACAGCTATCAACTGTTTTATCAATTGTTTTAAACACCAGTGTGGATGCTGAAGTTAAAGAGAGAGAGAGAGAAAGCCCTTACAAAGTACTAAGATGAGCTTTATACACACACTTTCCAGCAGCATGGTCAGTGTTAATAATCAGTGCTCTGGATGATGGGAGAAGCTTCAATTTGTAGCATTTGCTTAGTTTTATAATGTATATACCTTGATCATGGCCATTAGTAAGACATCAATGTGGTGTTAATAATAGCAAATAGGGAAGAAACATAGACACCTGGCTCTCACAAGAGACTACAAGTTAGTTTCAGAATGCCATTGATCCTTTCTAAAAATGCATGTGGAAAGGATTTAAAATACATTCTGCCATCTGTCTCAGATGGCTTAATAATATGACATTAGGGGGCTGGATGAATGGCTCAGTAAATAAAGGTACTTTCCTGCAAAGCCTGCAGGCTTGGGTTCATTTCCCCAGTACCCACATAAAGCCAGATTTAATTATTTCTCTTACACACACACATAAATAAAAATATTTTTTAAAAGTTTAAAAACCAAAAAGATGCATGTGCAAAAACACTTTTCATTTATAACATCAGAAATTTGAACAGAGACCTTGCTAGGTAGAATGCTCAGTGGGTTATGAATTTACTGTACATGCCTGACAACCTAAGTTCAGATCCCCAGAACATACATGAAGCCAGACATGGTAGCGCTAGCATCTTCAATCCTAGCACACCTATGGCAGAGATGGAGAATCCACAGATGCTCATGACCCACTAGCCTGGAGAATACAGTTGCAAACACAATAATCCTGCCTCAACAAGTTGTATATGTGTACATATGTAAGTAGAAGAACAGATTAATGGGGGTGAAAAGGCCAAAGTGAGGTCAGGGAAAGAGACTGAGTAAAGGAAAGGTGGAGGGAGGGCTAATCAAAATCTAAGAGGATATAAATAAATCATATGGAAACCTACTTTTTGGACAATGGAACACTCAGGAGCCATAGATTGTTACTAAAAGATTTTCAGGGCTAGGGATGGAACACCTTCCAGTGAGTTGTTGGCCAGGGAGGTCCCTGATGCCCCCAAAACATCACAGGCCATTGTGGAGGCCCTTGGTTTCCCACCAGGAATAGATGATAAGACCCTATTGTGGAAGACTTCACATACTTGGGCTGCAAGGCCACTAAGAAATTCTGCTGGAGCTGAGCTGAAAACCTCCTCCATGTAGACCAGCTGACAGAAAGCTAGAAGAAGCCATTCTGCATGCAGTTCAATGGGAGAGAGAAAAATCACCAGTGAAGATACACAACAGTAGATACTGTAAGCCTTATATTTGGCCAGCCAGGCAAAATGAGCCAATGGGTGCAATAGTGGCACATCTGTCATAGTGGAAACCAACTGCCCTCTAATTGGACTGGAGGTTCACTCCATGGGAGGGAATACATCCCTGACACTGAAAACCTACAACAGGGCTAGTCATGAGCCCTAGGGGTGTAACATCTGCTGCTATCTGGCTAAAAGTTTATACTATGCTCATCAAACTGCCAAGTAAGCACTTTTCTTAATGTTCATACCCATTTATTAATGCTACTCTCACTTTTGGTAGAGAACCTTCTCTTTTCAGATGGCAGTGACCTTGGGATGACTCAGAAGGCATCATGGTGCTGGGAAGAAATGAAAGAGGAGTTCTCAGCACTGCAATATCTGTATCACAACTTCCAAGGCACAGGGTCCATTGCAGAAGAGGTGGCAGAAAGAATGTAAGAGCCAAAAGAAATGTAGGACTCCTTACAACATGCTCCTCCAGACACAAAATGGCCTTGATATTCATGACCTCACAGTGCCCTACACTACCTACACAAGACCATCATAATAGGAAGTAAAAGATCATAACATCAAAATAAAAGAGACTGATTGAGAGTGGGAGGGAATATGATGGAGAATGGAGTTTAAAAGGGGAAAGTAGGGGCAGGGAGGGTATTACCATGGGATATTGTTTACAACCATGGAAGTTGTTAATAAAAAATAAATTAACTATTAAAAAAAAAAAACAAAAGCATGGTGTAAGATAAGGACTGGCTTCGAAGATTGTCCTCTGACCTACACACTCATGAGATGAGATGGCACATGTGTGCTTGCACCCTGAAGAACTCTCTCTCTCTCTCTCTCTCTCTCACACACACACACACACACAGAAAGAGAGAGAGAGAGAGAGAGAGAGAGAGAGAGAGAGAGACAGACAGACAGACAGAAATGCCATTGCTCCTACATCCAGTAATCCAACTCAGTTGCTTTAATTCCTCCCTTACCAACCTTTGGGAACCATTCTTTTCACTCAGTTTGATTTTACCTTTCCCAGAATGCACTATACTGGGATCATACAATATGTATCCTGCAGAGGTTTCCTCTTCACAGCAGCAGGAGTTAAGGTTTGTTTGTTTATACACTTGAGACAGGGTCTCCATGTGTAACCCTGGCTGTTCTCAAACTCATGATTGTCCTGCCTCTGCTCCTGGAATGCTGGCATGACAGAGTGTAGGCCACCAGGTTTGGCTTCTTCTCTTTTTGTTTTACAATTTAATAGTTATTTCTTTTTATGAAATAGGTGGTATAGTACTTGAAGTTCTTTGGATCTCATTATAACTTAAGAAATATATGTATATATGGTACCTAGCATGTATTTAATAAATATTATTTTTTCATTAATTTGGATATGGGCAATATGGCAGGCTGAACACTGTACTCCCTTCCACCAAAGGTGCCCCCTAATCCTTGTGAGTGTATTATATTGCACCGAGAAGGGATTTTCCAGGTGGCAATATGTCAAGCATCTTGCGATGGGTGATTATCCTGTATTATTTGGTGGGCCCAATCTAAACATAGAGTCTTTATAAGGAGATATGAAGGTCAAGATGAGAAAGGGTGAAATGTAACAGAAGCAGAAGTCAGAATGATGTGACCAGAAGTGAAAGAATGTACACAGCCTCTAGAAGCTGGACAAAGTAAGGAATAAATAAATTCTCTCTTTGAGCCTTCAGAAAGAATGCAGCTCTGCCAACGCTAATTTTAGCTTTATAAAATTGAAGGATACAAGTTACTGCTTTAAGCCACTAAATTATGTTATAAATGCCTATGGCAGCAACAAGAGACAAACCCAGGAGATAGGAATTGCATGCTCTTTCACTCCCCTCTTATGTGCTTTACCTAGAAACTATGAATCTAAAATATACTCTTCCCAGAATCTCTTGCATCTAGAATTTGACCACCTTTGTAACACCATTTAGATGAACTTGTGTAAATTTTGGAAAGTGAAGCTAAGACAGAGATTATTTTCCTGAAGCATTTGCTGAATTTCAGTAGAAAGCATATTTGTGGGGAAATATTTCTGAGGAATCTGGGTGCTTCATAGGAGTAAAGAAACAGTTGAAGAGGCACTATGGGTTTCTGGTCTGATTTCCCACCTTCATGAAGGATACAGCTGTTCCTCCAGGCAGTAAGCTCTGTAGTATCCTGGGAGTCTCACAAAAGCTCAGCCTAGACAGTGTTCTACCAGTGCTTCCATTCATTTTCTATGTAGGTAATTCTTCACTTTAAACGTCTTTCTGCTTAAAAGAACTGGAGGTTTTACTCCTTGCTACAATAGAACCTGGCCTGATGTGTCTTCCATTCTTTCACTATCCAACGGGAGGTGGTAGCTCTCCACTGGGAATCCTTGATGTCAAAACTCCACCATAGTCTCATGGTCATTACCTTTCCCACCTGCTGCTGTGTTACATATTTCATTCACTTTTCTTTTTTTTAATATTTTATTTATTTATTTATTTATTTATTTGAGAGCAACAGACACAGAGAGAAAGACAGATAGAGGGAGAGAGAGAGAATGAGCGCTCCAGGGCTTCCAGCCTCTGCTAACGAACTCCAGACGCGTGCACCCCCTTGTGCATCTGGCTAACGTGGGACCTGGGGAACCGAGCCTCGAACCTGGGTCCTTAGGCTTCACAGGCAAGTGCTTAACCGCTAAGCCATCTCTCCAGCCCCACTTTTCTTTTTTAAGTATATATTTTTAAAAAACTTCACTTGACAGACTTATATGGGAAACTATCTCATATTTTCAAAACTCTTTTGTAATATTTTATTTATTTGAGAGAGAGATGGGGGGGGAGGAGAGAATGGGCATACCAGGGCCTCTAGTCACTGCAAATGAACTCCAGATGTATGCCCTACCATGTGCATCTGGCTTGCTTGGGTATTGGGAAGTTGAACCTGGGTCTATAGTCTTTGCAGGCAAGCACCTTAACTACTAAACCATCTTTCCAGACCTCATTAACTTTTCTTTAATCAAGACATCAATTTTGAGTTCTCCTCATCAGACAGATCAGTGTAATCATAATTTTGGTGGGCCCAGGCATTAGGCTTTCAACCTTATGAAAATACCTAAATATTACAGCTGTTGGAGAAGAAATGCATTATTGGCAAACTCCAGGGAGAAAAGACATTTATAACCTCTTCTGAAGAGAGGCAAATTTTCCCAGCAAGCTTCTCGTGGACTAGACACTAAGATGGATTGGGAGGGAGGGGAGGGCAATGGAGGGGTGAGAAACACAAATCCAGACCCAAACGGCAATGGTACCATAAAATTCTACTTCCTAAAAGGCAGACCAAATGGCTGAACCTTCACCAGGCCCTTAGAGCGAACACCTGAACCACAAAACACTGGAGAGGGTATAATGAAGACTAACCTTAATCTTCTACAGCTTCCTGCCCTCTCTCTCTCTCTCTCTCTCTCTCTCTCTCTCTCTCTCTCTCTCTCTTCTTTCTTCTCTCCAGCTCTTGTATATTAGTTATCTTTTTCCTCCTTTTCTTAGTGGGCACTGACTTGTAACTCCCAGTACCAGCATGTGGCTATCATCCACAATGAGCTTTTGATCTGAGAGACCTACAAGGCTTCCTAAAAGAAAGACAGAATTCTGTCAGAGTACTTGATGACTCACTAAAGGTTAGTGTTAAGACCCTACTGCTGAAGACACCTTATGTGGTAGACACATAAAATGGAATGGAATGGCTGGAAGTTGGAAGAGAGTCAGTCCCCAGACAGTCAGCACGTCTAGTGCCAGAAGGTGCTACATGAGCAACTGGGGGAAAATGACCAATATCTGTCCAAGCAACTCATGGTCTAGCCTACTTAGCAGCAAATAACCTGTTGTGATGCCCACACAAGGGCAATAGTGGCACACAGCCATGGTGGGGAACCAACTGCTCTTGATTCGGCTAACTGATCCCCTTAGTGGTATGGGACCCATAGCTGGAGCTGGGAGACAAGTCTTAACCATATCCAAACATAAGCCCACTCTCCATTATCAAGCTACCATCAATCATGGGCTACAAGAGGGCCTACACTTATTAAATTCTCTATAAAAATGTAAGGATTATCTCATTTGTCCTGGTGCTAACTTACTCTCTGTTGGAGAATCTGCTTCTCTTTATCAGATAGATGTAGGAGAGAGCCACCCCATCATACCTCAAAAGGGCCCAGGCTGGAACTAAGGAAAATTGGTGAAACAAGCAAGGGTGCTGTTTTCCTGGTGAACCAGACACCAACACAAGGGGGAAGGAGATCGTCACAGAGAAAAATCAACACCTACCAAATCAGAGAGCCAGAGACCCAGAGGCCCCCAATACCTCATCACTGAAGCAGACCAAAAATGAACCCAATATGGCTCAGGGAAATTTTGCGGAAGAGGGCGTGGAAAGAATGTCAGAGCCACATGTTGGGTCCTGATATGCAGAGACATTTATCTTACCCATAACTGTGGGCTAACTCCACAATGCACGACCCATTTACATCAACAGGAAAGAGACATGGGGAGGGTGTAGGTCACGGATGACCCTAATAATGGTACCATACTGCCTGTATTTGCTGAATACAAAACTAATTAATAAAAAAAATTAAAAAATGAGAGGCAAATTTTAAAAGATTAGAAAAATATCCAGCAACCTATATTTATCTAGATCTGCAATTCTGAAAGATATTGTTTTTGTACATGACTCTTCAACCATGTGGATGCTCACAGAAGTGCACAGAAATACACAGCCACCATATTGTCAGCAGAGGCCTCAGCTTACCCAAAAATCAATTGGAATTTTTGAAAAAAAAATTAAATATATATATACATATATACTTCACATGTTTAAAAGTCTTATTGAGGGCATGGAGAGATTGCTTACTGGTTAATGTGCTTGCCTGTGAAGCCTAAGGACTCATGTTCAACTTTTTAGGTACCACATAAGCCAGATGCACAGTGATGCAAGTGCACAAGGTCACACCTATGCACCAGGGGGTGGACAAGTCTGGAGTTCGATTTCAGTGACTGGAAACCCTGGAGCATCAATTCTCACTGTCTCTGTCTCTCACATAAAAAGGCAACCTGTTGGGCTTGCCTAAAAAATGACTTATTGTAGTAAGCTATGGATGAATAAGAGAGATATTCATGACCATTGGAATCATTAAATTTAGTTGAACTACTGATGAATTAAGTTCCTTTAAACTTAAGCTATCTGTCTGTAGCTCCATTCTGGCATGGACTTTCTAACTCATGTTCACTTTTAAAGTTCTTAGGACTCAACAACATTTGTCCCAATATCACCAAATATTCAGTGTTTTGAGCTTTGTAGACCATACAAACTCTGTTGAAACTTCTTAATTTTGCCCTTGTAGCACAAAATCCATTAATCCATACAAAGGAGTGTGTCTATGTTCCAATAAAACTTTATTTGTAGACATATTTTTTGTAAATCTTTCACAACCGCAAATATATTACTCTTTTGACTTTTTTGTCAACAATTTAAAAATGAAAAATCCACCATTAGCTATAAGCAGTGCAAACATCAACAGTGAGCTTGTTTCAACTCAGGCCACAGTTTGCCAGTTCCTTCCAGAAAGCCTGGTCCAGGCCCTCCATCTTTTCAGACTGTCAGTATAATAAAGACTTGGTTATATAGCCAAATTGGAGATGAGCCTTCCCAAACTGCAGTGTTTCCAAGGAGAGGAGTTGATTCTTCTTTGCCCTTACTTCCCTTCCTCTTCCTACTCCTAAATTGGTTCCCAAACATCACACAAGCTATCTCTATATCAAACTTCTCCCCTTTGCCTTAATAAGTCAAGCAGTTGCAAAACTTCATACCTTTGTTCATGCCATTCAGTGAACACAGTCTCCCCCACATCTTTATCTCATAGATTTTTGCTGTTTCTTTTCTTTCTAGCCCAGGGTGACCTGGAATTTACTATGGAGTCTCAGGGTGGCCTCGAACTCATGGCAATCCTCCTACCTCTGCCTCCCGAGTGCTGGGATTAAAGGCGTGCGCCACCACGCCCGGCTACTAACCATGCTTTGATCCCATGGTCTTTACCTTAGTGTTATCCATATTCTCTTCACAAATAACATGCTGAGCTATAGCAGCTTCCAGATCCTTCTGTTATGAATCCTTGGAGACAGTACAATATGATGAGACAATTTCAGAAAGTTTTCCACCTATTTACTATCTTGATAGCATTATTTTCACTCACAAAGATTTTTCAGCCAAGAATTTCTGATGTCAATCAGAACACTTTGGCCATTAATGATCATTAATGTCATAGCCACAAAACAACTCTGGTTAGTGTTATTTATTAAAAATGGTCAAAATGTGCTATTATAGTCAAAATTGCAATATTTGCTCATATATCTTTATTTATCTGCAGGAAAAAAATCCTGTCAGATAGCTGCTGGAACTCCTACTCTAGTCAAAGGGGACAGGAACATACAAGTTCCGTGGAATGATGTCCTTGAAGAGAAATCATCACCCTCTATGCTTATAGAGCACTTTGTTGATAACAACGAGCCCTGGCAATCAATAGACTGCCCTTTCATCTCTAGGCAGCAGGTTGATGGAGAAGCACAAAGCATTAAGAGTAATTTTTGTCTCTCACAAGATGCTGGACTGGCATGATCTCCTGGCCCCATGCCTACCTACCCCTGGGTCAATTCTGGAACCAGGAACTCTATGAGCTCCTCATTTTAACTTCACTTCTTCTGAGGTGTATATCTGTCTTAAATTTAATTTTTTTCCTCATTTTCCCTTGAGTTTGGAAAGGAAGTTAAAAACACATTTACTCTCAATTTCCCATCATTTGTATATTTTGTGGTGAGATATTTCAAAGTATCAGGTCTTGTTAAGCACCATAGAAATGGAAATATTACAAAATCTATCTTTAGAACTGTATTTTGTATCAGGCTTATTGAAAATTTCGTACTAGAATTTGGAATAAATGCATGCAGTTCTTCCCCTCCTTATTCATATTTACTGGTTATGGCACAGCACACTGTTTTTGCTTATTTTTAGACTAATGTATCTACTTTGTTTCAAACATTGAATAGTGAATTTTGTAGACAGAAGGAGGGAAATCAGAAACAAGGCAACAATCCAAGAAAACTTTTCATCCGTAAGATCAGTATTCATGGCCCAGGTACCCTCCTCTCAGGAAGCACCAGGCAGCCTCTGTCCACACCCAGAACACATCAAGGATGGTGAGATGTTCAAGGTCCCATCTCTATCTTTAGTAAAGTGTGTTTCATTATGTGGCCATTTGATTCAGGTGTCCCCATAAACTTTAAGTGTTCAAATGACATATCCTCAGCTGATGGCAATTTGGGGATTAAAGCCTGCTGGAGGCAGTGTAGTGTTAGGGGTAGGTTTATGGGTTTTATAGCCAATTTCATGTTGCCAGTGTTGGGCACACTCTCCTGTTGCTGTTGGCTACCTGATGTTGGCCAGGAGGTGATGTCCACCCTCTGCTCATGCCTTCATTTTCCCCTGCCACCATGGAGCTTCTCCTTGAGTCTATAAGCCAAAATAAACCTGTTCTTTTCCCCCAAAATTCTGCTCTTGGTTGTGTGTTTTATGCAAGCAGTGTGAACTTGTTTGCAACCCATGGTGAACCTCAAATCTTCTAGCCCCTTTAGAGAAGAAAATTTTCTGTCTAGTTGCAGTAATTCCATAATTGTTATAATTTTTTATTAAATAGAAATTTTGTATGGACATGTCACATGTTGGTACCATCACTTTCCTCCTCCCTGACCCCACTCCACTGAGGGCCCTCCTTAGTTGGATTGCTGGTATTCACCATGAAATTGTGGGCTATGAGTTGTGAGAGCAGCTGTCAATTATTGTGTATGGGGGAGGGATATCTATAGATATTTCCTCCCACCCTGTGGTTCTTGCATTCTTTCTGCCCCCTCTTCCACAAAATTCCCTGAGGCTTGGTGGGTGTGCTTTAAGTCTACATTACAGCTTCTGGATTTCTGCTTTTTTGCATTGGGAATCCTCAGTGCCTGTCTACATCACTCTATCTAGCCCAGGTTGTCAGGCTTGCCTTGGAAATGGCACTCTTGTTTATCTCATCAGTTCCTCTCTGTGGTTTCACCTAGGCCCTAGCTGCTGCATGAGGGGTGGTTCATCTCCTGTCTTGATGGTAGATGGTGGTTGTCCTTGTTCTCACTGCTTTCTGAAAAGGAAAAACAAAAACAGATTCTCCAGTGGAAAGTGAGACCAGGATATATTAAAGGAGATAAGCATTATCAATTTAGAGAGAGTTGGATGGGTATGGCCTCCTGTTTGGACAAAGATTAATGGGAGCACTCAGGGGAGTCCATAATCTTGGTCTCCACATAATTCTGACTTGGTTCCCACTTCCAGTTATGAGTTCCTTTCCATTGAATAGATCTCATGGCCAATCAGAGAGCCACTGGTTACCCACCTAGGCTGTGTGCCACTAGTGCACAGATGTGTACATCTTGTCAGCCTGGTTGCTTGCACATAGCAGCATCCACTGCTTTCCCATAACACTGTTGATTATTTTTCCTCAGCAGCTCAGGTAGTACTTTTCAGCAGTATATGGGCTATCTGGAACAAGGCAATGCTGGTCTCTTGTCTACAATGAAGTTTATCCCTCTCAGTTATAATTGTTTTTCTAATGGGAAAGAGATGCCCTCTGCTTTGGTTTCAATTGAGGCTTGAGGTATGTGAAGTGCCTAGAATGCAGGAGATAGATAGAGTGCCTTCATGACTAAGCACAGAGGAGAGTGAGACAGACTTCACATTCTCACCACCATCCAGGCTTCCTTTATTTCAACCTGCTAATGTAACCTATTTTTGAAATATCACAGATGATAGGTTCTACAGACTATGTCACTAGGGAATTTCATCATTGTGTGGACCAGACTGCATTTAAATAACCTAGATGGATAGGCCTAGATTGGGCCTCTTGATACAATCAAAAGACCTGGTAAACTGGAGATATGTGAAGTTGCTCCTGGTGGTCTATCATGGCACACACTTGTATAGTAACCTTAAAAAAAAAAAAAAAAAAAAGCAGAAATGGGGGAATAAAGTAGACTTTGAAGAACAGAACACTCCTGGAGAATTCAGGCCCCTTCAAAAAACTACATTCTTTCTGTTGTCCCAGTGCAGGTCTGGTGGCCCAGTCTCAATGGTTATAATCTTTCACACAATTGAAACTAAACAGGCAGCAGTTTGGGCCTAAAGATTTTGTAGCAGACAGTTTCAAGTTCGCTGAAATGAACTTCCAGGTACAGTTATGGAGGAAGAGTTTTATTGAAGCTTACAGATCCACAAAAAGTTCCACAATGGCAAAAGAAGCTGGCCTGCCTTCACAGGTCCAAGCAGAGAGATTGAGAAACACCAGCCAAAAGTCACACCGCACAGCACACTTTAGGAACTCCAGCGAGGCACTTTGCATATCTTTAGATTGAAATCTCAAATGCACCACCACACCTTAAGATCCTCCCAGTGACACTGCCTCCAGCCAGGTAGCTGCAGATACAATCTATAAACTAATTAAAAAACTGAATATATGGGGGCCCATCTATTCAAGCGCCCACAGATTTTGTTTCTGTGCCATATCCCTCTGCTCACACCAGTCCATTTCTATGCAAAGCAACCATACACAAATTCTCAGGACATGAGCATAACAGCAAACTTCTCATACAAATTACTTCAAGCTAAGTCCAAGCAAAGTTCTTTTCATCCTCTTAAGCCATACCTCATAGTCCATAGTTCTTACTGCATTCATGTTTGAGTTTGACCAGAATAGTCCATCAAGCTGTACTTACAGCGATGCAAGGCATCTCTTAGGCCAAGGTTTCAAATCCTTCCACATTCCTCTTAAAAATCAGCTTCAAAAGGCCAAAGCTACATAGTCAGGTGTCTAGCAGCAAATGACACCACTCCTCCATACCAACATTACTGTTGCAGTCAGGTTCGCATTGCTGGCAGAAATCGCCCAACCAAGAGCAGATTTTAGGGAAAGAAAGGGGGGTTTATTTTGGCTTATAGACTTAAGGGGAAGCTCCATTGTGGCAGGAGAAAATGATGACATGGGCAGAAGGTCGACATCACCCCTGGATCAACATAAGATGGACAATAGCAACAGGAGAATTGCCAAACACTGGCATAGGGAAATTGGCTATAACACACATAAACCAGCCCCCAACAATACATTGCCTCCTGGATGTGTTATTTCCCAAATCTCCATCAGCTGGGAACCTAGCATTCAGGACATCTAAGTTTATGGGGGACACCACAGAAGGTTTATGGACTACTTAGTGCATTTGAGTATATAAAACAGAGACATAAAATATACCAAAGAGTGTAAATTAAGGACATGCAAATTTCTTTTGAAAACACAACAACCTGGGGGCTGGAGAGATGGCTCAGTAGTTAAGGCATTTGCCTGCAAAGCCAAAGGACCTCAGTTCAATTCCACAGAACCCATGTTGTCCAGATGCAAAAGGTGGCACATGTGTCTGGAATTCATTTGCAGTGGCTGGAGGCCCTGGCATGCCCATTCTCTCTTTCTCTCTCTCTCTCTCCCTCCCTCTTTCTCTATCTCAAAAAATAACAATGAAATATTTAAAAAAATAAAAAGCAACCACCTAATCTGAACACCAGAAGAAACTAACAATTTAGGAAAAATAAAATGTTATTCCAAAAATGTAAAACAACTGTTTAACCTTAAGTACATAGATTAATGTAAAAAGATAGCCAAACTATATGAAATCTTTTTCTCTGACCAGTGCAATTAACTGGGTGGTAGTTGTGATGGGCACAGATGTCTACTAGTAGGTTATAATACCTTTGAAACTACTTGATTTTTGTGAATCTTTATAGAAAGTATTTTGAAAGACCTAAGAAAAGTGTTTCTTATAAAACCTTGCCCAGCTCCCTCAAAGCATGCTCTTTCTCTGCTGAACCCCAATACTACTTGGCAGATTGCTCCCTTGTAGCATTCTGCATTTCACAGCTGCTGAGCATTCCTACTTGCATGGATTCTATTCCCTGCCCTAGCTAACTCCAGCAGACAGCATGTGAATAGCAACCTTCCCTGAGAAATAGTAGTCTTTCTAGGTCTGAGTATAGACTCATCTCAAGCCCTGTCCTGAGAGCAGAGGGGTGTTACCAACCTATTTTAGTCCCTGCCTTTGTCCTGTATCCAGTGTGAGTGGTCTGTCTCATCCATCTGATTTCTATGCAAGTTCCCGGCTCTAAGCCCTACTGCAATGTCTTGCTATGTTCATAGCTTATCACTGATGACCAAAGTTCACAATTATCATCTTTCTGTCTTACCTAGGTCCTACCAGCTCCTCTGATTCTCAAGGTATATTGAAATTTCAACAATATTTTCTACTCCCCTACCACCCCAGCCACTTACTGGCCTCTGCATACTTCTTATACAATAGAAACTGGAATCCAGGTACTCTACTGTGCACAAGGACCCCAGCACCACAGTTCACTCAGTCTCCCATATGAGCTACATAGCAATCCCCTGTCTCAGAAGAGGAAGGAGAAAGGGAGGGGAAGAGGGATGAGAGGGGAAGGAGAGCTGGAGGAGAAGCAGGAAGAAGAAGAGAAAGGAAGGAAGGAAAGAAGGAAGGAAGGAAAAGTTAAGTATTTTGACCATTTCAGTAAGCTTTGGTTACTGAAAACTAATTACATTATATCCTACAGGTCACCCCTTTGCCCCTCCAGCTGTCACGTTTATCCCACCTCCTCTGGTCCGCACCATTTTTGAGTTCTTTCAGTTACAACAGAAACAACCCATTGGTAGCCCTGTCTGTGCCATTCTAGACTGTGAGGTACTAGAGTATCTTGCTCATTTTTATCTCTCCCTGCCCAGCTCAAAAGATGGGCTATGGTAGATGCTCACTAAGTGGTTACTGAATCATTTTGACAACATGTTCTATGACCACAATCTATTCCTGATGTCTAAATTTCATAGATCTTTCATTCTTTCTTAGGTGTTATGTGACCACAACGGCTGTCCTAACAGCAGGGAATAAAAGGGGATAAATCTGTTTCTAATAATCTTAGTACAGCCTCAGATCCACATTTCTACCAATTAAATATTACTGTAGCTTCTTGTAGAACTATCATCATTCTTTAAGAAGTTCTGTCCCATTACAATGTGAAGGGCCAAAAATGTGCGTGGACATTTCACATGCCCATCAGTGTCAAAATATGTGTAAGGATCTGAGAATCACTGAATAAAGACCCCAGACTCAAACAGTATGTAAAAGCAAAGAGCGTTTATTCTGCAGAGTCATCCAGCATGTGGGGGTCGACCATTCATATAAAAATGGCGACCCTGAGAGGAGCTTACAGGCTCTTTTAAGCATAGCTAAGGAAGGTTCTGACAGGCAATTAGTTCTACAGTTTGACTGGCTAATTTGAACAAGGATTGCATTTGATTAGTCTGTTATATCTATATATTCTTGATTGGTTGGGGCTGAGAGACCTTGAATTTCCAGAAAGTGACTCAGCTTTTCTCCACCAGGACAGTCACTGATTAATGGCCTTTTGGCCTAATTTTAGGGCTACTCTGGGAAGTGTTTTGCTGAAGCCTATCATGGAGTCAATTCAGTTACTTCTGTCTAAGAGGTGTAGTTTGCCAATGACATTGTGACTGAAAATGAACTTTAATCACCATACCAGCATTGCTCTCTTTAATTTTGCTACAAGATAGTCTTCAGATGGTAAGACCACTTTACCAGGGAAACCTCCCCTGATAATATTCCTTAAAGTCAATACCCTCAGACCCTCTACATCACCACCAGGATTCCCTGTCACCTTTATGCCTCTGCTTTTCTCTGTAACACTGACCTATAAACCTTGGATACTCACTGAACCTCAGTAGCCAGAGAATTTATGAGGTACCATGATTCACAGAAGAACTTTCCACAGCAATGTGCATATACTTCATGACTTGAGTTATAACTAAACAGGTATGTACACTAATCAGAAACTTTGAGCTATATAATTAAATTTTTTGGATTGTACTTTATGAAATCTAATATATAATATACATATTAAAATCTAATATATATACACATTATATATATTAGATTTCAATAAACTTTTCTTCTAAATAAAGAAAATTAAAGGGCACTAGGGTATAGCTCAGTGGTAGTGTGTGTGTTCAGCACCTGTGAAGGCCTGGGTTCAATTTCCAGCACTACAAGAAATAAAATTAAAGAGCTATAAAAATAAAGTGTGTAAAGTTCTCTGTATTTCATATTGCAATAAAATATTTTTTTTTACCAAACTGAAAAGGATTTTATTTTTTTCAAATATTTTGGAATTTATTGTTACAATATAACCAGCACCTAACCCAGTATTAACATAAGAGATACATATTTTACAGCAACTGTTCATGAGAATAATATGTACCTTTTCTCTGTAGTGCATGTTAATAAAGGTAGGTCATGGATGAGCAATAAAATATTTTTAAAAGATGCGACACTCAAATCTCTGTTTTTAGTTATTATGAGGTGAATGTTGTGTCCCCTCAGATTTCACATGTTGAAGTTCTAATCACAGTGTGATATTTGGAGATGGAGCCTGTAAGGAATAAATTAAGGGTTCATGAAGTCATGAAGGTGAGGCCCTGCCATAGGTTTACTGCCTCTGTAAGAGACAATGTAAAGTGAGCTCTTTCCAGTTACGCATAAAGAAGTCGTGTGAGTGTGTGGTCCAGGGCAAGCGAAAAAAAGGTGAAGCCTATTTTTCTGGAATCTTGGACTTCCCCCACTCCAGACAATGAGAAATAAATTTCTGTTGTTGAAAAGCCATGGAGCCAGTGACATCTTGTTACAGAAGCCTGAGCAGACTTATACTATTAGGATAGCACCATCATGGCTAAGCTGAACACTTCCTGTGGGCTGTCCCACATTGGTCATAAACATGGCAGGCTAAAAAGACCAGCAGTTTGAGGGAGAGGCCACATTCCTCTACATGCTGTGCCTGTGTAATTCTTCAAGCAGCCTCACTGAACATCAGAATAGCCCCACAGCCCAAGGCAGCAAGTCTGACATAGCTGCTTGAATTCTCCCAGTGAACCCTGACCTCTTCCCTTCTCCAGCCATCTCCTGAATATATAATACCATCATGATATCTGCTACTCAGAAGACCCAAATTAACATACTACCTTAGAAAGAGAAGAGATCAAGTTAACAAGGAATGCATGGCAGGAAAGTCTTTGGCTATCAGTTAACAAGAGTAGTTAGAACATAAAACTTAACCATTCTATTCATATGTGACAAATTTGCCTGACTGTTCTTTTAAATTGGTGTTCACTGTGATGGCCAAGAGAAATGAGCTTTCTTCAAAAACCACTAACTTTAGTTAATTAAAAATCCAGCCTACAAAGCCTTCCAGTTTCAGCCTCTCACAAAAAGTACTCTATCCAAATCAGAAGCCAAAATAAACTTATTTTGTGTCCATTATTAGGAACACACTAATAAGATTGCTGAGGGAAAAATCAGGTCACAGAGATTATGAAGCTATAAAAGATATTGAGGGACTGGTTGTGTCCGGATAGTACTGGAAGCTTCTCACCTGATATAATTACTTAAAGTAATTTAGTGTATTATACTCCTCAGACAGGGACAGAGTATATAACCACAGTGCTTAATCTAGTCAGACCTTGCCAATAAATCCTACTTCAGCTTTTGTCTGTGTGATGAGCAATGCTTTGATTTGGGTGTGGTTTGTCTCTCAAGAGTCCATGTATTGGAAGCTTGTGTGTGGTGTGGCAGTGTTGAGAGATAGCCTTTAAGAGCTGGTGACAGGTCATTGAGCCAATACTCATGAAAGGGATTGACACAGTTCCCCTGGGACATAAGGCCCTCTCTGCTTCCTATCTCCTCATGTAATCTCACTAGATCTCACACACTCCCATTTTGTGATGTTATTCTCAATAAGTACCTCAACAAAATCATGACATTGAGTCTTGTGAAATAATTCCTTTTGCAAAATAACCAATATAAGCAAACAGATCAATACAGCCATATTGTGTTATTACCCATGTAATGAAGTGACTTTGTGATCACAGAAATATGACTTCAGATTTGTTGCACTGTCACTCTCTGTCATATTTGAGATGGGGTCTCTCTAGGTAGCTCAGGCTGGAATTTACTATGTAGATCAGGCCAGCCTCAAACTCTTGCCTCAATCTTCCAAGTGTTGGAATTCCAGAACTGCACCACCACTCCTAGCTTTTTCCAGCTTAGAAATGCTGTTTACTTTTTGGTGATTGGTTTTATAAACACAGAACAAAATATTTAGGGGATGCATACATTTTGATCGTCTAGAGAAAAGGGAAGACCTGTTTTGGTTTTTTGATATTAATGGAATTATGTTATGTATATATATATATATATATATATATATATATATATATACACATATATATATATAATTTTAAATTTTTCTTTCCAACTTTAAAATATGCCCTTGAAATGCCACCTACAACTCATATAATTTTCCTCATTTTAGTTTCATTTATTTCAACTGTTATAATACACTTCACAATAACTCCAGAGATGGCTTAGCCATTAAGGCACTTGTCTATGAAGCCTAAGGACCCAGGATGATTCCCCAGGAGCCATGTGAGCGAGATGCACAAGGTTCCACATGCATTTGGAGTTTATCTGCAGTGGCTGAAGGCCCTGATAATTACAGATGTGTACAAAAAAAGTGTTTCTATGTCTCAGGGTTGTTTTGTTTTGATTTGTTTTAGTTGCTGCTTGTTTTGGGTAATTTCATCTCAAATCCACTTTCTGAAGTAAGACCATACCATGGTTATAGGCAGCGTATTTCTCACCATTCCTAAAGATTTTCTAATGCCATATTTTTAGTGTTGTACTTGTTATTTGGTTCAGATGGTCTGGCATGGTCTGACAGATTATAGCCTTAAGTTAAGCCTATTGCATTATGATCTTGTGTCCAGTTACTGTAGCAGTAAAGTGCTCTGGCTGTGTATCACTTATTATCTCGGATGTTTTAGAAAGATAACCATGTGCTGTGCAAATACAATAACAGAGCTTTTCCTCTTCCTCTCAAATATATGCATGCCTGGTTTATTCCATGTACTCTTGCACTAACAACTCCTCCCCTGCAAACTGTTGGGATTGCTCCCTTATGTTGTTTCCATGGGCAAAGAGATGGCTTCCAACACTCACATCACACAGTTTTAGCCATTAAGTTTCTAAGAAATATACTTTTGTAAAAATTCTATTTTTATTTTTTATACTTTCACATGTGGACACAATACATTTTGATTCCACTACCCCCAGTTACCTCCTTCTTCCCCCTCCCCTAAACCCTTTCTCATTAGATCTCCATCCCACTTACACATATTTTCTGTTTGATCCATGGAGTTAAATTAGGGTTGCATGTATCATTGTGCATTATCATTATCATTGGTGAAGGGATTATTTCCTTGAGAGTGGGCAGCCAAATCACTAAAAGACATGACTCTCCCTCACCCAGCAATCCTCCATTGTCACCACTCTGGGAGGTGGGGGGTCTCATCTATAACGATGTGCTGACAGGCTCAATCTGTGTAGCTACCCACATCTGTGTGAGTTCAGAAGTTTACAGAATATTCATATCCAGGAAACAGGATCCTATAGCCAAGTTGCTATCCTCCTACTCTTGTGTTCTTTCTGCCCCTGTCATGGGTTCCCCTAAGTCTTGGAGTGTGGAGCTTAGATGTCATGTGTAAGGCTGAGCATATACTAATTGCTTAATCTTGGTGACTTTGCCAGTTTTACATTTCTGTATTAACCTCTGCCATTCACATAAAGAAATTTCTGTGTTTGAGGCTGTGAGCAGTGCCAGTTCATAGTAGCATAGCACGACTGAGAGGTATAGCCTTTAAAAGTTTATTTCATATATATATATATATATATATATATATATATATATATATATATATTTGGGTTTTTCGAGGTAGGGTCTCAGTCTATCCCAGACTACCTGGAATTCACTCTATAGTCTCAAGGTGGCCTTGAACTCACAGTGATCCTCCTACCTCTGCCTCCTGAGTGCTGGGATTAAAGGTGTGTGCCATCACGCCTTTAAGTACATTCTTTGTATGGGTACATTATGGGTCAGTACCATCTTTTCCCTCCTCCCTGCCCCCATTCAGCTGGGTTCTCTCCTCAGTGGGGTTGCTGGTATTCCCCATGGGGTTGTGGGTTACACATTGGGAGAGCAGCTGTTTGTGGGGGGGGTAGGCAATGCCTCTGGGCATGATGCCCCAACCTGTGGCTCTTTCTGCCCCTTTTCTGCAAAATTCCCTGAATCTTTGTGGGTGAGTTTTAAGTCTACTTCAGTGATGAGCTCTTAGGAGCCTCTGGACCTCTGCTTTGGTTCGTGTGGAGAGTGCTCAGCGTCTGTGTCCTTCACTGCGGTGCTGCTTGTCAGGTTCACCGCCGGAGCAGCGCTCAAGCTCAACTGCTACCCTTACTAAAGCTGAGAAGATTTCCTTCATTCTCAGCTTTTAACATAAATTGGTGTTTCAAATTTTTCATCTACTGAGATAAACTATTGTTCTTCATGATATTATGAATTAATTAATGACTAGTTCACCTAACATTGGAAGCTTTTTCTGTTTCTACTGTATACTCCATATGGTAACAATCTTTTTTTTTTTTTGACATGACTTCTATTGATATCATGTAATTGTTACATTATTTTAATTTTATATTCTAGTAGGTTTTTAGTTATTGGCATATATTGATTGACTCCTGGCTTTCCTGGGCATCTTAATTGCACATCTTACTGAGTTTCCTCACATGGCTTGTTTCTTCAAGTATAAATTCTGTTTGCTGTTACATCAGCTTTTTTTTCTTTTTTTAAACACTTAAGTATCCTAATTTGAGCTCTGGATTTGTGATTTCAAGTGTGGGTGTGTTTTCTGTTTTCTCAGTCTGCTTTGGTGAGAGAAGCAATATATACAACAAATTAGGCTCCAAGAGTGATTTGTTGTTTGGAACTAAGGCAATCATTTTTGCCAGCTGCTCCCAGTAATCCAAAGAGCAGTCTAATTCCCTTGCTCAAATACTTACATAGAGTCCAGATGCATCTGTGGAGAAGTCCTTTGTTTCTGAGCCCCAAGCATAGCAGGAAGGCGCTAACACACAGTACCCAGAAACATGATTCCCTAGCCAATCACTTTCACTTACATCGGGATGTTTTCTGCCTTCAAGACTCCAGCATTGCTACTGCTACCCTTACCTTCTTTAGGCCTCATCACCTTTCTTCTCTGTCCTAGTGTGCAGCGATAGGGCAGTCACTGTTCCATGAATCTCAATTCAAGTAAAATATGATTAAGATCATTGTAGAAACACACATTCATTTGTATTTAGTCAGTGATTCTCAACCATGTGTGAATTTTTTTTTGCTCCCCTGCCCAAGGCATTGTCAGTTGACATAACAGGGAAATAAACATCATCTAGTGCTGGAAACCAGGAGCCCTTCAGCAAAGCAGCCACCACACAGAGAATGATCTGATCCAAGTTTTGAATAATTTTAATTTGTCTAAACCATATCTGAGATGGATCAAAGAGTTATTGGGTGGATAAAATTATGGAAATATCATAGCAGAGAAATATTTGAAAGTTTTAATTGGCTAGAGCTCTATATTTAAACATGGCCTGAATTTTTTTTAATTATGTAAGCCTTTTTAAAAAAAAATTATACTTTTATTTATTTATTTGAAAGCGATGGACAGAGAGAGAAAGAGGCAGATAGAGAGAGAGAGAGAGAGAGAGAATGGGCATGCCAGGGCCTCCAGCCACTGCAAACGAACTCTAGATGTGTGCGCCCCCTTGTGCATCTGGCTAACATGGATCCTGGAAAATCGAGCCTCAAACCAGGGTCCTTACGCTTCACAGGCAAGCACTTAACTGCTAAGCCATCTCTCCAGCCCTGGACTGAATTTTTATATATATATATATTTTTTTGTTCATTTTTTATTTATTTATTTGAGAGCGACAGACACAGAGAGAAAGACAGATAGAGAGAGAGAGAGAGAGAGAGAGAGAGAGAGAGAGAGAATGGGCACGCCAGGGCTTCCAGCCACTGCAAACGAACTCCAGACGCGTGCACCCCCTTGTGCATCTGGCTAACGTGAGACCTGGGGAACTGAGCCTCGAACCAGGGTCCTTAGGCTTCACAGGCAAGCGCTTAACTGCTAAGCCATCTCTCCAGCCCTGGACTGAATTTTTTAAAGGTCATTTTTTTTTCAAAGGTAACTTAAATAAGATGAAGTAAGTGTCAATTTTTTCAAGCTGGGCAGTGGTTACATGGATGTTCATTATATTAGCTTTTAGATTTCTTTTCTTTTTTTCAGTCTGTTTTTATTTTTTTTTTTTTTTGAGGCAGAATTCAGCTAGCAGCCCAGGTTATCCTTAAACTTTTGCTGTTTACTTCAACCTCCTACATGCTAGGATCACAAATGTTCTTGTAATTTTGCTCCTACTTTTTGTTTGAAATTATTTGTAATATTGAGTTAAATAATTAAATTAATGCCTTAAAGTAATATATTTTATATTTTCATAAATTATTTTAATAACTTATAGTAAAACAGATATTACTTAAATTACAATAATTTTCTGAAGTGGATTGGTTTGCGATGTGGGCCTCAAACACCCTCAGAAGAAGACTGCTGCTAAAGAGCTGAGAGGAAATGAGAGTGTTAATAAAAGTTTATTATGAGACCTGCTTAACCAGAGGAGCTAGTAGTGGTTTACATGGCTGTAAACAGAAGTGGATTTTGAAATACTTCAGAGTCAAGCAGCAAACAAAGCTTTTCCATGATAAAAACATTGTAGTTTAAGGAGCAGATTGTTGGGATAGTCTATGCATTTCTGGAGGAAAAAAAATATCATTTTAAAAATGATCCTATTAATTCTAAATTAGTCATTATAATTACATTAACAGAGAACGTTTCCAGTATTACTTTTTTCATACTGCTAATATAATTCTTCTTGGGATATCAAAGACAATGGGAGAAATTGAAAGTAATGTGGATGACAGCTACAGATAAGAGAAGGATTGGCCTGGACCATGAGGATATGATGTGAAGGCAGATGCAGGAGAAGTTTGTAGGCTTTAAGGAACAGGAAGATAAGGGACTGTAGTTTGAGGATGATATTTCAGCTAAGAATGAAGGACAAAGAACCCATAAAGAGAAAGAAGAAAATACTTGAAAGAAAGCAACAAAGTTAAATTAATGCCAGCTGGAGGCATCAGGTCATGATTTCACAGTGAACTCAGCCCATGTTCTTGTGCGATTTTTAAAAAAATATATTTTCTTTATTTGAGTGAGAGAGAATGGGTGCACCAGGGCATCCAGTGATAGCAAACACACTCTTGGTTTACTTGGGTCCTGGAGAATTGAACCAGGGTCCTTTGGCTTTGTAGGCAAATTCCTTAACCACTAAGTAATCTCTTCAGCCCTTGTGTTATTTTATATCCAGCAGCATAGAAGTGCTGAAACAGGCAGAGAGAAGAGACAGATAGACAGGTTCTACCAATGCCAGTGTTCTGGCAGGTGAATACAATCAACAGAAGAGTAGGAGGAAAGTTGATCATACTTGCCAAGGACTACATCAAACCATGCAATCTACCTGGTTGAGAACAAAATGCAGTGAAATGGGAGACTTGGGAATCAGTGGATGAGCTCTCTAAACAACATGAAAAGATTGTACCCATGAGTAATCTGAGACAGCAAAAAACAAGGACAGAAGATCCTGGTCAGCAAAAAGGATATATTAAACTGAGTCTTCAGATGGAGTAATTTCTTGCAACAATGAGATCCAAGATGTGGTCATGGGAATAAGTTGCTGAAATGTGATGAAGTTTAGTACCTGTTGCAGTCCGGTTTGCATTGCTGGTAGAAATCACCCAACCAAGGGCAGCTTCTGGGAAAAAGAGGTTTATTTTGTCTTACAGGCTCAAGGGGAAGCTCCACGATGGCAGGGGAAAACAATGGCATGAGCAGAGGGTGGACATCACCCCCTGGCCAACAGAAGGTGGACCACAGCAACAGGAGGGTGTGCCAAACACTGACACTGGCATGGGTAAACTGGCTATAAAGCCCATAAGCCCACTCCCAGCAATACACTTCCTCCAGGAGGCATTAATTCCCAAATATCCATCAGCTGGGAACCTAGCATTCAGAACACCTCAGTTTATGGGGGACACCTGAATCAAACCACCACAGTACCATAAAGGCCACAAGAGTTACAAGAGATCCAGAGTTAGTCCTAGTAGCCTGACCTTACCTCTCCTGCTTAATGGTTCACAATCCCTTTACGCAAAATAAATGTGTGCTTTGGAGGGACACATTATAATTACATTTGTATGACTAATCCTCATTTATTACAGAATACTGAGGTTATATGGTATAGAAGAATCTAGGGGCAAGAAGGTGGCAGAAGCCTCCTGTGACTTCTTTAAGAAAGCTTAATGGAGAAATGAGGGAAATGAGGGCTGGCTGGTAATGTTGCCTTAAGAACCACCTTGGATAATTTTCCCATAGGGTACATTGCACTTAGCAAGTATCTAAGAAAAGTTTGTAATCTAAAATTAGATAAATTTGATTTAGTTATTGTCAGTTATTTTAATAACATCATGAAATATTTCCCAAAGATCTAACATTTATTTTGTCCCAACAGTAGCCAAAAACAGGATCTGAGTTCAAGTACAAAAGGATAGATTCTTTTTATTATTCACTGGCTGTCAAATGCTGGAGAGGTCACCCCGTTCTTGGTGAATTATGAACAACATAAGGAGTCTTCTGCCTTCCTGTGGCTGCTTAGGACATATACAGCCATACCTCAGCCACAATTGCCCACTCGGCCATAGGGATGTATTAAACTATCAGTGATTGCTGTTTCATGTTTATCTCTAGAGACTATCAAAGGGGAAAAAAGAAAGGTAAATTTAAAGTACCCTATGTTGTAAGAATGTTCACTTTCCTTCATTTATGCATGAAAGTTTTGTGGAAAATGGCTTGTGATATTCTGCAGATAGGCTGGAGATGCCCTGAGAGCTTATCATTTAGTGAAGCTGAGATTTAATTATTTACCCCATAATGTTTGTAAGTCATGTACCACATACTTTGTTAAGTGGTAAAAGTAAATACACATGTACAGACATAGTCCCTGCACCATACAAAATGTTCTTGGAGTAAAGAAGAGGTCACCCTGCCTGGGAAACCAGGAAAATCTCCTTGGAGGAGCTGTCTTAGTGCTGACTCTTGAGTACAGAGCACAAACCTCAAGCAAAAGGGGAGGGGCCTGGTAGTACATTCTGAATAGAGCATCAGAAGCTCCCAAGGCATCTGAGAAACCTCATCATTTAGAATAACTGGAGCTTATGTCTGGTGTGAGAATGCAGGGAAAGAAGAAATTGAGGAAGATGAATTAAAAAGAAGCACACATCAAGTTTCAAAACTTAAGCCAGACTCTGGAGAGCATGGTTAGCTATTTAAGCTTCATTCTGACTGAGGAGATAAAAGGATTGTACAGCATTCTATGCAGATCATTCTGAAGCAAAACGAAAGCTGACATTGAGTCAGGAGGTAAACTACCCCTTGCACTTCAGCCAAGCCACAGCTGAATCCACAGAGGAATTGGGGAGATGAGCAAGAGTACTTCTTCTGTGCTGTTCCTGATAATCAGGGCCAGGGTATAGGAGACAGACCCTGAGAATACTCAACACCTACCAAAGCAGAGATCCAGAGGCTCCTGAGAGCTCATCACTGAGGTAGACTTCAAACTCACCCACCAAAGCTCAGGGAATTTTGTGGAAGAGGGGGTGGAAAGATTGTAAGAGCCACGGGTTGAGACATTATGCCCAGAGGCATTCCCTCCCCCCTCCAAAATAACTGACTGCTACTCCCACAATGCATAAACACAACCCTATTGGAATACCTGCAACCCCACTGAGGAGCATCCCCAGTGGAATGGACACAGGGACAAGGGAAAAGAGGGTACCAACACATGATATATCCATATGAAATATTTTGTTAATAATAATCATAAATATAAAAAGCTAGCAAACAAACAATACAATTAAAAATTGGGCAAAATTTTCAACCAAGATGTGAGCTAATACTCCACCAAACAGAATATATAACAAGTTTGCACATGAAAATATGTTCAAAATCATGGATCATTAGGAAAATGAAAATCAAAACCACAATAATATATTACCACACACCTAGTAGACTGACTAAAATAAAAGCTATGCTAACATTAAATGCTGACAAGAATGCAGAGGAACTGGCTCACTGATATGTTGCTGTGGAAACTCAAAAGGATGAAAGGATAAAAGCCATTCTGAAAGAGATCTCATATCCTTCATAACCAACCCTTCACTCAGCTATCCAATTCAGATCGAATTTCCTGGTCATTTATCCAAGAAAGATGAAAACTTATGTTTATATAAAACCATAAATGTGTAGAGCAGTGTTGTTTGTAACAGGTTAAAAGAATGTGGAGGAGGAACAATTTCTCTTCCAGTAAGTGGTTCAACAAACTGTGGCACATTTGTACTGTGGAGCCTTATTAACAATCAGAAGGAATGAACTCTTGATATAGAAGCTGGGTTTAATTTCATGGAAATTGTGCTGAATGAGAAACGCCCATTTCAAAAGATTGCATGGGACATTATTAATAATCTTGAATGTTTTTTAAAGTACATGAACATAATATATACATATATATAATATACTTATATATTATCGATATAATATACATACATATATATCTATCCATACAAATATAAAATGTGAAATTTGAAAGCTTGCTTGGAGGTTCTAGCAGGGGAGCACAGCTCCTCCTATACCCTTGACCGAAGACCAGTCCTCCTCTATTCAGGGAGAGTCATCCTGTTCTATTGAGCCTGCAGCTTCGGGAGGGATGCACATGGAGTGATGAGGAAAGAAGGGGACACCCACCTAGCCAGCCAGATCAGCCAAATCAACCCTGGCAATCAATGGGGTGTCAGATGTCACAGCCAGATCTCCCTCACATCCAAAATGTGATATTTGAATAAACACTGTGTCAATGTCAGTTTCCTGTTTTTGATACTATACTATGGCTATGCAAGTTGCTACTCTTGGAGAGAACTGGATAGCTGATATATTGAATCCCCTTTTCAGTTTTTCTTTCAAATTTTGTGTGACTCTATTAACCATACAGAGATATACTTACAGGTTCATAAATACATATGAAAGAGAAATCAGATAATTGATCAAGCTTGTTCCTTGAAGAGACACAGAATTTATTTTATCCCACAAACTGGGATCAGCAGGACATAGAAAGACTGAGGAAATAGGAACAGATATGGTACATGGTGGGAAATGAGGCTCTAAGATAGAAAAGACCATAAGTAGTGTTGTCATTTTCCTTGAAGTTTAGAAGTCACAACCACCTGTTGAAAGTGATGAGATATTAGTAGGATACAGAGCTCCAAGTAAGCTGAGGTTTGGACTGACCATTGAGGGATGCGGTAGAGGACATTAAGCAGAAACACAGCATTGCCCCCATTTCTTAACCTCATGGTTTTCCTTATGGTGCTGTGCTATGGAAATCTGCATGATGTTAAACATGCTCTGGCCATATGCCATCCAGCACCAGAGTCCTCATCCACCTGTTGCCACTAAACACTGGAAACCTGTAACGTAACTGAGGAAGTGATTTTTATTGTATTTAATTTCAAATAGCCATATGTTGTTAGTGGCTTCCCTATCACACAGTGGAGATAACAGGTGTGCATAATAAAAGGTCAGATAAATTTCAAACATAATATATGTTCTTCTGGGGTAGTTAGTAAAGATCTGGGCAGAATGCTAAGCATATAATTTTCTTTTCTTTCTTTGTTAGTCATAACTGTTGCAGTCGAGCTCACATTGCTGGTAGAAATCACCCAACCAAGAGAAGCTTGTGGGAAAAAGAGGTTCATTTTGGTTTACAGGCTTGAGGGGTGCTCCACAATGGCAGGGGAAAACAATGGCATGAGCAGAGGGTGGACATCACCCCCTGGCCAACATCAGGTAGACAATAGCAACAGCAAAGTGTGCCCAACACTGGCATGGGAAAACTGGCTATAACACCCATAAGCCAGCCCCCAACAATATACTTCCTTCATGAGGCATTAATTCCCAAATCTCCATCAGCTGTAAACCTAGCATTCAGAACACCTAAGTTTATGGGGGACACCTGATGGGAGCTTACAGAGTTGGTATTTGCCCTGTTTAAGTCATACACTGCTTGAGATTTCTTTGTTATGCTCAATGCCAATGGGAATGTTTATTCTGTGCCATTATTTGGCGGGCGGGGGGGATTTTTTGGTATTATGGCTCAATTAAAATATCTTGGACTATGGGGATATTTGAACATCATTGGGATTGTTTAAAAACTATGGGGATTTTTAAAGTTGGACTGAATGCATTGTATTTTATATCATGTATGGCTGTCAGTTTATGGGGACCAGGGGCAGAATGTGGTGGTTTGATTCAGGTATCCCCATAAACTTAGGTATTCTGGATGCTAGGTTCCCTAGCTGATGGCAATTGGAAACTGAAGCCTCCTGGAGGCAGTGTATTGTTGGGGGCAAGCTTATGGGTGTTATAGCCAGTTTCCCCATGCCAGTGTTTGGCACACTCTCCTATTGCTATGGTCCACTTTATGTTGGCCAGGGGGTGATTCCTCTGCTAATGCCATTGTTTCCCCTGCCATCATGGAGCTTCCCCCTTGAACCAGTAAGCCAAAATAAACCTCTTTTTCCCATAAGCTGCTCTTGGTTGGGTGATTTGTACCAGCAATGCAAACCTGACTGCAATAGTAACTTAGTTTGTACTGAAATGGTAATTCATTATGAAAGCCTTGTTTCTAAAAGCTCAAATAGTCAAGATTCAAGTGATTACTTCTGACTTCCATACCCTCTTTGTCAAGATAATATTCCAAACTGAACTTTCTAGGCCAAGACAGTCTCTGGATGGTGCATGACCCTGCCTACTCTTATGGCTTTGCTCATGGGTGCAGGTCAAAGGCACGCAACCCTCAAATCTCAGATTCAAACCTCATCTTGTACCTCTCTTCCCCTAGTTCTCGGGTTCAAACACAGCTGCTTTGTGTGACACTACTGAAACACACAGACTGTGTGACCTAAGGACTTAACAAGTACTTTAGCGAGGAAGCAACTCAAAAATGGATAAATTGAGGGAAGAACAAGGCTATGACTAGTGCTCAGTTTGGGTGTTAGATACCCCCCAAAGATCTATGTGTTCATGGTCTGTACCCTGGCATGTCAGTACAACTGGGAAGTGGGTGAGTCTTAAGAAGGGTGAGACCTGGTAGGAGGAAATTGGGTCATTGACGTTTTTCAGGAGGTTAGGGACTGTGGAACTCCTGTCTCTTGTTTCCCTTTGCTTCCTGGATCATGTATTGAATAGCTTTGCTTCACCACATGCTCCAAGCACAGTTTGCTGCCTCATCAGAAGCCCAAGGCAATGGGGCCAGCTGACCTTGAACTAGAATATCCAAAGCCATGGGCTAGAATAATCTTATGTGCCCCTGTCACCACTCTCTCTTCTCCCTTCAGGTGTTTCTTTTCAACAGAGTCTCCCTACATGGCCCATGCTATCCTGGAAAACACTATGTATTTCTTTTTTCTGTCTCTGACTTATAATTCCTAGTTCCAGAGATTGGTTGCTACCCACATTGAGCTATTGATTGGAGAGAACTATGAGGTCCCCAAATCAAGACAGCTTTCTGTCAAAGCACTTGATTGCCTGCCTGAGGCAAAAGCTAAGACTCCCCATCGCTAAAGATGCCATATGCTGCTGGCAGAGAACATGGAGAGACTTGGCTGGAATTCAGAAGAAAGCCAGTCTTCAGACAGTTAGCCTGTCTAGGATTGGAAAGTGCTACAAGAGCTACTGGAGTAAAACGGCCAACAATGGTCTGAGCAACCCAAGGTCAAAGCTACTCAGAAGCAAACACCCTGACACAATGTACATGCCAGTGCAATAGTGACATACAGCCTCAGTGGGTAACCAATAGCTTTCTGATTGGCTAAGAGATCTGCTCAGTGTAAAGGAACCCATATCTGGAATTGGAAACCAGATCAGAATCCTATGGAGACAAAGATTATGTTCTCCAGTGTCAAGCTCTCACTAGTCTTTGGCTAAAAGAGAGGTTACATACATCAAATTCTCCCTAAATTAATAATGCTTATCCCATTAAAACTATGTTGACTTCACTCTCCATTGGAGAATCTGTTCTTTTTCAGAAGGTAGTGAGACCAGAGGAGTTAAACT
The DNA here is from genome assembly GCF_020740685.1 of Jaculus jaculus. Lineage (NCBI taxonomy): Eukaryota > Metazoa > Chordata > Mammalia > Rodentia > Dipodidae > Jaculus > Jaculus jaculus. The sequence continues at coordinate 66,838,100 of NC_059102.1, forward strand.
ATCCCTCACACTCCAGCCAAGCCACAGTTGAATCCACAGAGGAATGAAGAGTGCTACTTCCATGCTATTCCTGATGATCAGTGTCAGGGTGTAGGATACAGACCCTGAGGATACTCAACACCTATGAAAGTACAGACCCATAGGCTCCTAAGAGTTTATATTGAAGTAGACTTAAAACTCAGCCACCATGGCTCAGGGAATTTTGAGGAAGAGGGGTCAGAAAGATTGTAAGAGGCACAGGTTTGGACATCATGCCTAGAGGCATTCTCTCACCCCGCCAAAATAACTGACTGCTACTCCCACAATGCATAAACCACAACCCCATGGGGAATACCTGCAAACCTACTGAGAAGTGTCCCCAACGGAATGGGGGCAGGGACAAAAGAAAAGAGGGTACCAACATATGATTACCCATATGGATATTATCCATATCCAAACATCTTGTTAATAATAATAATAATAAATATTTTAAAAAAGAAAATTACTATTTCCATCAATTATTATGTTATGTCATTTATTCATGTGTGAATTGAATGATAAAGTGTTATTATTATTGTATATAGCTTCTAGGTTATTATAAAGTGAACTTATATTATTATGTTGTTATTTTCTCAAGCATACTAAAGACTTTTATTATTTAATAAATGCAAACTTATTTATTTACTGCAACAAAAAAAGAAAATACTATGTATTTCAGGCAGAATTTGAACTCACAAACCTTCAGCCTCCACCTGTAAGTACTAGGATTACAGGTGAGCACTGCCATGCCCAGCAGTAGCCTGTTCTCTCCCTGCAGTAATTTTCTATGGAATTTCTCTTACAACAATATTAATAGTGCTTGTCTTCAGTTTCACCAGTAGGATGATCCTGCTAAGGACTAATTCTGACCTCACAGACCTGACCAATTTTTAAAAATATTTTATTTATTTATTTGCAAGTAGAGAGAGGCAGGGGAGGGGGAGACAAAAAGAGACAATGGCCTGTCAGGACATCTAGCCACTGCAAATGAACTCCAGATGCATGCACCACTTTGTGAATCTGGCTTTACACGGGTACTGGGGAATCGAACTGGGGTCCATAGACTTTGCAGGCAAGAGCTTTAGCCATTGAGCAATTTCTCCACCCCCTGCTTCACATTTTTTATATCTTCTCTTTGCAAATTGCTGTCCTACTCCTCAAGGTCCTTTATCAGTCACCTCAGGATCAAGAACAAGGAGTGCCCATTTATGACAAGACCCAGGAATCCGCTTGTCCAGACAATACACAACTCCTCCTTCAGACAGTGCAGTAATGGATCAGATGGATGGCATGTGTGACTCTCTCTCTGGTGCAATTTCACTAGAGACCCCAAAACTGCTATACTGGCATATTCTAGAAGATTCTCTTCCAATCTTCAATTCTTTGTGAGAGGTAAGGCCTATCTATAGTCTGTTGACTGAAGAAGTTCCTGAGGTTGAAACTTCCTGACAATGTGACTGGTTGAAGCAGTTTTGGAAATAGAGACTGTAAGTGATATAGAGCTTCTGCTCACATATTGGCTTCCCAGAGATGCTCTGAGGTGTGTTTGCAGTGGTAGCCTTTTCCTTGTAACCTGAGAGCTTGGCTAATGACCCTCAAGTGTTTTTTTCTGATAGGGAAGAGCAGCTTAGTGGAGACTTTCAAGGATAGTTTGCCCATTAAAAATTGATGAAGCACTTTAAAATTTAATATTTAAACAAAATGCTTAGTGTTTACTGGTATTGCACATTTTCATAAGTATCAACAGTGGAGGAAAGTCTTTTGGGCTGAGAAAGTACCAAAAACACTATTTAAAATTCAAGGTACATATTCCTAAAAAGCCAATTCAGGGTCTCTAGCTTCTGACTATGCTAGAATAATGCCCACCCCCTTTTGGCCTAGAGGCAATATTTAAGTTGGAAGGACTGCATGTTCTCTTCCAGTAGCTATAACTATTGGATGAATCCCAATTCTGCTTCTACACCAGCCATTCCCAACCTTTATTTCTGCAAAACATTTGAGTATTGCCATTAACTGTAAATGACAGTGCAAAAAATCCAATTATTTTAAAAATTTATACACATTAAACAAAGTACTTTGTGCATGATGGTATAAAATGTACATAGCAAAAATTAAAATTGACCAGAACTTCAAAGTTATGCTATATGACAGGCCAGGGAGAGGAAGGAAAACGAGAAAGAGAATGATGAAAGCAACCTGCAATAAATAGCCTTGTGATGATAAGGGGACAAAATGTGAAGTATGTGTAAGAAACTAATGTGGCTAGCTCCTTGAGCTTACACACAGGACTGCTCTCGATGCAGTCTCCTGGTCCTTTCTGAGTGCCAACTCTGCCGGGACAGAGTGTCAGGAATTGGAGTAGTATAGTATGTATGTTCCTGCCACATTAGCAGTTAATGTTCCTACTGCAGGAAGCAAAGATTCACTTAGAGCAAAGGGGATTTGTGGAAGGCTATCAGGTATGCCACAGAAGTGAGACAGGCTGGGAGCTGGGTGAGCATGGGTCCTTCTGAACAGCTGAGACAGATCCAAGCCTTGTAGGATTGCCAAGAGCTCAGCAGTCACCTCCTGCTTCCACCCACCACACCACGCTGATGTCTTTGTGCATGAGTCAAAATCCCTTCAAAGAGGCTCTGACTGGTCAAGCTTAAGTCATGGTCCTATTCTTACTATAGTGACGTAGGGGAGAAAATAAGTCATCCAGTTTAGCAACTTGTTTTTGTTTCTCCAAATGTATAATAAAGGGTAGACAATGTAGTAATGCACTGGAATAGAGTCATAGGTTAGAGTTTGCCCTCGTGGCATCTACATTCTATGGGGAATTAGACATAAACAACTAGTAAGGAAGGACTGTAAAGGAAGACAAGAATATGCAGAACCAGAGATAGGGCAGGGGTGATGTGGTGGTTTGATTCAGGTGTCCCCCATAAACTTAGGTGTTGTGAATGCTAGCTCCCCAGCTGATGGATATTTGGGAATTAATGCCTCCTGGAGGGAGTGTATTGTTGGGGGCGGGCTTAAGGGCTTTATAGCCAGTTTCCCCATGCCAGTGTTTGGCACACTCTCCTGTTCCTGTTGTCGACCTTGTGTTGGCCAGGGGGTGATGTCCACCCTCTGCTCATGCCATCGTTTTCCCCTGCCATCGTGGAGCTTCCCCTCAAGCCTGTAAGCCAAAATAAATCTCTTTTTCCCAGAAGCTGCTCTTGGTTGGGTGATTTCTACCAGCAATGCGAACCGGACTGCAACAGGTGATGACTGTTGTATTTTGGAGGAGACAACATCTGACTATAGCAAGTGGGGGGGAAGAAGGGCCACAGGACAGTCAGGAGAAATTGCTCTCTAAGGGAATGGATATGGCAAAATCAAGGATCAGAATCCACTGTGGAGAAACTGAAGCAGTACTGGCAGCAAGGAGAGAATTGTGTTAGATTGCACATTCCATCTCAATGTTACTTTGCACACAGAGAAAGTGCCAACGTCATGGAACTCCTGGACAGATCTGTTCATCCACACAGTAGAAGGAATTCCCCTTTGGGAAGCTGAGGGGCTCTTAGGTATGGAGTAATCTTGCAGTAGAAGGTCTATCGGAATTTTCATCCTTCCCTATTTTGGTAGAGATCCTTCAGAGTATTGACAGGAATTTATATTTCAATGGCCAAAATACTTTTCAGTACTACTATGACTTAGGCAAATTGATCTGGCAGATTAATTTAATCAAAAAATTATAATGATCTGTATGATTTATAATAGGCAGACAATGTAACCAGTTGAGGTGGTTTGTCAAGCACATCAAAGTGGTGTATAAGAAGAAAAAAGAAATAAGTGAATACTTTCCTATCTTATCATTTCAAGATCTCTAGGAAGTTCTATTGTTGGAATAGAAAAGTCAGAGAGGAAACCTAGATGGGATTTTTTTTTTTTTTTTCTGAAAAAGAAAGGAGCTCATTTCAGCTTACAGTTTTGAAGGGACATGTGTCATCGTTGCAGGGAAAGGAGAACCGCAGGGCAGAAGACTGAATTGGTCACATCGCAGTCACAGGCTAGAGCAGACCAGAGAACAAACAGGAAGTAGAACTGGACTATAAACCCTCAAGGTCTGCCCCCTAGTGGCCCTCTTCTTCTAAACAAGATTCCATTTCCTCAAGTTTCTAGGATCTTTCCACGCAATGCTACCAACTTGGAAGACCGAGTGTTCAAATGCATGAGCCTGTGGGGAGCATTTTATATTCAAACCATCACATCCACCTCTGACCTGCATAGGTATATCATTATGCAAAATTCACTCCTTCCAATCTCAAAAGTGCCACCACGATGGCTCTTTAAGCTTTGCTTAGATCACGGTAAGGTTTTTCTAATGCAAAGTTTCATACTCTTCCACAGTTCCTCCAAAAGCTTACAAATTATGTAGTCAGGTTTATCAAGCAACAGCCCCATGTCTCAATGTGAATTTTCTATAAAGAATTACTTTCTCATTGCTATGGATAAATAACTGACCAGAACAAACTTAAGGAACAAAAGGGGTTTGTTTTGGATAATAGCTTCAAGAGGAGACATTCCATTATGGCAAGAGGACATAGCAGCAAGAGTGGAAGCCTGAACTGATCACACTGAAGCCTCAATCAGGACACAAAGAATGAACCAGTGAATCTAGCTCTCATGTTAAGATCACATAGACCTATTCTTTTTTTTAAATTTTTTTCATTTATTTTTATTTACTTATTTGAGAGCAACAAACAGTGAGAGAGTCAGATAGAGAGAGAGAGAGAGAGAGAGAGAGAGAGAGGGAGATAAAGAGGGAATGGGCGCGCCAGGGCTTCCAGCCACTGCAAACGAACTCCAGACGCGTGCACCCCCTTATGCATCTGCTAACGTGGGTCCTGGGAAATCCAGCCTTGAACCGGGGTCCTTAGGCATCACAGGCAAGCGCTTAACCGCTAAGCCATCTCTCCAGCCCTTTTTCTTTTTCTTTTTTTTTAAAGACCTATTCTTACCACTTAATATGCCTTTCCAGTTAACTCAGGCCTTTTATGTTCCTACTAAGAAGATACAGAAAGGGGGGAGATTAAAATAGGCACTCAAGAATAGCCTTACATGGGACTTCCAGTTAAGATGGCATCCACCCAACCCTGCTTCAGCTCCTGGGGTTATACCAGGCAAGATCTGTGGAGTTCCAGGGTCAGCAGGTCCTAGAAGACCTCCAATGGAAGAGTATAGAGGAGCAAGGTAGGGAATCTGCTGATTCCCATGCTATCAGATAGCCCACTAGACCCATACCTCTCCAGCACCCATCCCAGGCACTTCCCCACAGGCCAGGTTCATTCCTGTGCTACCTGGAGGCCCAATGGATCCAGGCCAGGTGCCTCTTACCTTTTCTCATGCCAACTGTCTCTCATTCCTCCCTCTCATGGCTTTCCTCCCTTCCTCCTCCCTTTCCACACCAGCCCATCCCCACACCCTGCTACCCACCAAAATGTGTGTGCACCACTAGGTCTACACCATTCCATCCCCCCTCAACCCCACCACCTGCCTCCAGGACCATGCAGTTTTCAGGCTCCTCTCCCTGCCCCACCACCAGGTCTCTGGGTCCTCACCCCCCCCCACTGGGGCCCTGCTGACTCCTCCCACCTGAGCAGACAGGATCCTTTGCCATCAAAAGTCTAATATAGTCAAATGTAAAAGGGAACAATCACTGAAAGAGTAAACTACAACTTCCTCCTGAATTAAATAAGATTCTCACATGGTGATGGGCAGACCACAGGGCAAAAGGAACGACATGAAACATCAAATGGAAGAAATTCCAATAAAAGTTGCCCAGTCCCACAATGGAAGTTTCTAATCAAAACATAGAGGAGACAACAATATCAGAACCCCAAAATGAAGACACAAGATATGAGACACTGACTAAGCAATTGGCAGAACTTGCAGAAAATCAACAAAAGACCAACAATTGTTTGGAACCTGACAAATGGAACAAGTGGATCTCGACCAGAGGACTCTAGTTTTAGTGCTGCTGCTTCTCATAACTCGGCAAGGATATGAAGGAGCTTGGGGTCAATGGTGGACCTGACTTCCTGCCACATTGCTGTGTGACCACTAAATGATGTGGTTGCATACCAAAATAAAGGCCATTCATTGTATTCTGACAAAAAAAAAGTATCCCTCATAATAAATGGGGAAAGAAAAACTTTCCATGATACAAGTCAGCTCTACAACTATATGAACACAAAGCCAAGCCTACAGAGAGTACTTCAGGGAATTCACCACACAGAACAGTCAAACAACCAATCTCAAGAGCCTACAAGAAGCAGACCATAATAACGCAAACTAGAGAAAGCTCAAAAAGAAAAAAAAAAACAAAACTACCAAGTCCAAGAAAATACCAAACCCCATAAAGGAACACAATATGGCAGGCATTAAGTCAAACCTCTCAGTTATTACCCTCAACATTAATAGTCTTAATTCACCCATCAAGAGAAGCAAGTTAACAGGGCAGATCAGAAAAATGGACACCTTAATCTGCTGTCTTCAAAAAAACCCAACTCACCACTAAAGACAGACACCTCCTCAGGGTGAAAGGGTGGAAAATGATATTCCAAGTGAATGCTAATAAGAAGCAAACAGGTGTTGCTATACTAATATTGAATAAAATAGACTTCAAACCAAAAGTAATCAAAACAGGCAAAGAAGGCCACTTCCTATTCATCAAGGGAATGATCCAACAAGAGTATATCACAATCATGATCTATATGCACCCAATGCAGGTGCACCACAATTCACAATTCATAAAACAAAACCTACTAGACAACAAAACAGAAATAAATATGAAAACCATCATAGCTGGGAACCTCAATCCTCCACTGTCATCAATAGATAGATCATCCAAACAGAAACTCAACAGGGAAATAAGAGAGCTCAACAACACTATAGACCAACTAGACCTAATGGACATCTATGGAACATTCAACCCCAAATCTTCAGAATATGCATTCTGCTCAGCAACCCATGGAACCTTCTCCAAAGTAGATCATATACTGGGCCATAAAGCCTGCCTTCATATATTTAGGAAAATCAACATAATTTCCTGCATGATATCAGACTACAATGCTGTAAAGCTAGAAATAAATAACAAGAGATATGCCAGGAATTCCATCAGCTCCTGATGGACCATGCAATGATTGTCTTTCTGTGATTGTGTGAGTTCACTGAGTATGATCTATTCCAAGTGTGACAATTTTTCTATAAATTTCACTGTCATTTTTTCTTATTGCTGAGTAGATTAACATCATGTAGATATACCACATCTTGGTTATCCATTCAGGCAATGATGGGCACCTGGGTTGATTCCAGTCCTTAGCTATTATGAATTAAGCAGCCATAAACATGGTTGAGCAAATATCTCTGAACTGAGTCATAGAGTTTTCAGTGTAAATGCCCAGTAAGGAAATAATGGGTCTGTTGGCAATTCTATATTCATCCTTTTCAGGACTCTCCATAGTAATTTCCATAATGGCTTTACCATCTTACATTTCCACAAAGAGCGAATGAGGGGTCCTATCTCTCCACATCCTCAGCAACAATTGTTGTCACTTGATTTTTTAATGTTTGCTATCATTACTGGGGTAAGGTGGAATCTCATAGTTGTTTTAATTTGCATTTCCCTGATGGTTATGGATGTTAAACAATTTCTTAAGTGTATATTTCTTAGATGTTTGACATTTGTATTTCTTCCTGGGAGAGCTCTCTGTTCAGTTCTCCACCCCACTTTGAGTGGGTTGTTTGATTTTTTTATTGTTTAGGTTTTTGGGTTCATTTTAGATTCTAGAAATTAGGCCTCTGTCAGTTTTATAGATGGCAAAAATGTTCTCCCATCCTATGGGCAACCTGCTGGATTTGCTTATTGTATGTTTGTGCAAAAAGTTTTCAGCTTCATGAGATGCCATTGGTTAAGTGATTGTTTTAATTCCTGAGCTACTGGGTATTTGTTTAGGAAGCCTTTCCCCACTCCTATATCATGGAGGGCTGATCAGTGATCAAGTGACAAATCCAGACATGGACCCTGCCACTGCTACCTTGAACGTCAAGTTACTCCTGACATTGGCTTTGAGGTTGTAGCTGGCCATTTCGACTTCTGGCTCATCAATATCCATGAGTCTGACAGGGAAGGGAACAAGCTGAGCAGCAGGTCTTGTGGTAATATAAATAGTATTAAGGGCTAGAGGGATTGCTTAGCAGGTAAGGCATTTGCCTGCAAAGCCAAAGGACCCAGGTTTGATTCCCCAGGACCCACATTAGCCAGATGCACAAGGGGGTGCACATGTCTAGAGTTCATTTTCAGTGGCTGGAGGCCCTGACATGCCCATTCTCTCACTCTCTCTCCCTCTTTTTCTGTCCATTTTGCAGCTTCATATCAAACACTTGTCCTGCAATGACTCCAATGTCAACAGGGAGATTCTGCAGGAGGATGTCCCAGTGGCATTCTGGGAAGGATAAATCCCAGCCCAGATTCCCTCCATAGGCTATGGAATTGTCTTTTTTTTTTTTTTTTTTTTTGTCATTTGAACAGCTGACTGAGGTTATGCTCAGAGTCTTCTTGTACAAAGGTCACAACTTCTTGGCAACCTTTGTGTGTAGTGGTCTGTCCGCCTGCATAGCCATGCTCTGCATGTACCCTGTCAATGCTAGCACCTCACAGCCCAGGGTGAGCCAAGCACCTAAATGACCCAGGAGAGGGCTGCAGTTCTTCTGGTACTATTTCTTGAAGCACATCTACAAATGGATCATACGAGCAGATGGAAACCAGATCGAGAACTTCTTTTCATGGCTGTGGCACTGAAGTAATCAACAGGACCATTACATGTATTCTGGAACTCTCTAAGAAGTGCCTATAGGTTAGAAGGTTCTAGCAGATATGAAATAACTTTGGCCAAGCAGGGAACTATAATGGTCTCCTAGACTGTAGCAACTAGGTGCTACAAGATAAAGGAAGGTAGAAAGATAGTTGTGAGGACAGGAGGGGCCAAGGTTTTCACTGGAGACTAGCTCCCTAAAGAAGCAAGACTTTGCCTCTGAGTTTATGTTGCATGAGGGATATTGCCTGGTTGGTCCTGTAGGCCAGCTGTCATGAGCATGAAGCCACCAAGGCCCATGACAGGAGGCCAACAGCCTTCTCTGTAAAGAACAGATGGAGAAGGAATCACTTGAGCTATGAAAATGACAATGCCTCAGAGAAGGAGCCTGGAATTGTTTCTGAGAAGGAATGGACTCAAGCCTCTACAATGTAGTCATGTCTTTGAGGAGAACACTCCTGGTTCTGGGGAGTGCAGGTTGGATATAGAGGGCTGGGACTAAACTCTTTGTAGTAATCTGGAATAACAACTTTGGGGTTTCCCTCCACAATTTTTTTAAATAAGCATTAAAATTGAAAGTACATTCCTTAAATAAATAAATAATAAAACAAACAGGAAAAAAGTTAAGAATTATTTTCTCAACAAATGAAATTCTAACAATAGACGATTGTCATAAATTTTCTTCTAATATTGATGGGAACAATAAATTTAACTATATTTAATAGATAGATTATCTCTGAATAAATTGTCCTCTTCTGGGAGCACAATATGAGCTACCATATTTATTCTTCATAAGTCACATGTAAGAGTTCATAAAGAAAAATAAGACACACATAAATGCCAGGAAGTTCCTAAGGAAAAGAAGCATGAATATGAATAGCTCAGATAAGTAAAGAATTCTCCAGAGAAGTTGCACCATTTTCTTGCTTGTCCTGATGAGAGCCCTTATCATCTTAAGCCAGGAGCATTCCAATAGATGTTTCATTAGTTTTCCTAGCTCAAAAGAGTTCTCCAGTTTTCATGGACAATTAAGTAATGTTCATTTCCTAAAATATTACTTGGAATATATTGGTTTCTTGGTTAAAATCAGGCCAACTTTGCAAAAGCATTAATAGATATCTTGGGCATTGACTGGGTCAACAGCCTCTCCTTCAGCTGTACACCTCATAACAACCAGATCAGTGGTCTCATAGCCTGCTGGACCAACAAGCTGCTATGTTTCCACCACTATGACTTGTTTACACTGCTCACCTTGCCAAGTGCCTTTTCTCTTGTAACTTAAAATTCTAAAATTGCAAATACATTTAATCCCTGGCCTAGCAATTGATTTCTGGGATTTTCATCTCAAAAGTTGGTTATAAACAAATATTAAAAGCTATCCTTTTCAGCACTGCTTATTATGGAAAAAGACTAGAAACATCCAATTGATGATCAAAAAGTGATGGCTGATGGCTGAGGTTCAGTGGAAAATGTGCTTGCTGATCAAGACTGAGTACCCAAGTTCTAGTCCCAGACCAGAAGCTGTGACAGGCTTCAGTATTTTCAGCAAGATGGTGGTGAGATGGGAGGAGAGGAAGGAAAATTTCCCAGATACCCAGCGAGTATAGAAATCAACACACACACACACACACACACACACACACACACACACAGAGAGAGAGAGAGAGAGAGAGAGAGAGAGAGAGAGAGAAAGAGAGAGAGAGAGAGAGAGAGAACCTCAAACGTGATGGAAAGCAAGGACTTACCCAAAAGTTATCTCTGACTGAATAATATACATTTACACAATGCCATAAAACTCAGAAATGTATCTGGATAAAGAGTAAACTATAAAATAAATTAAATGAAGTAAAGCACATTTTAGAAGTTCCATTGCCTCATCAAGAAAATGGAAAATAAAGCAATAAGAAATAAAAATTCTTGGGAATACTGAAGTCAAACAGCTAAAAAGAAAACCAAAGTTTAAAATAAGAGAAATGACATGTTATTCATAGGGGACCAGTGAGATAATTTATACCTGATTTTTCATTACAAAATGGCAATCAGTGATGGAGAGATGGCTTAGAGGTTAAAGTGCTTATCTGTGAAGCCTAAGGACCCATGTTCAACCCTTCAGATCCCACATAAGCTAGATTTACAAGTGACACAAGTATGCAAGGTGAAAATATCCACAAGGTGGCACATGCATGTGGAGTTGGCTTACAGAGGTTCAAGGCTCTGGCATGCCAATTCCCTCTCTCTCTCTCTCTCTCTCTCTCTCTCTCTCTCTCTCTCTCTCTCTCTCACTCTCTCACATACAAAAGACCAGTCTGTTGGGCTTGCCTCAATTTGTTTTCTAAGAAAATGACAATCAAAACACAATGGGGAAAAGAGAGTAGAAGGTCTCTTTAACTTTCATCTTTCACTGAGAGATGGCCTGGTGGTTAAGGCACCCACCTGAAAAACCTAATGACCAAAATTCAGTTCCCCAGTATCCACTTCAATCTAGATATACAGAGTGGTGCATGTACCTGAAGTTTCTTTGGATCAGCTGGAGGCCCTGGCCCACCCATTCTCTGGTCCCTTTGGATCCCCATGGTGCCTGACCTAGGACCCACACTTCTACCCCATCCCAGCATCCAGCTCCTGTGGGTTCCCAGTCCATACCTCTGGCCTCCAAGGGTCCCCAAGCCACCAGCCTCAGGGGAACTTTTTGGCCTCTGCCATCTCCTCTGATCATGCCAAGCCATGCTACTGGCTGCCTCAACATACCTAAGTCCCTACACCAGCTATCTCCACCATCCACCTTCAGGTCAGGTTCCTGGTTCCAGAAGCCCACTCTGGTGGTTTGATTCAGGTGTCCCCTATTAACTTAGGTGTTCTGAATGCTATGTTCCCAGCTGATGGAGATTTGGGAATTAACATCTCTTGGAGGCAGTGTATTGTTGGAGGCAGGCTTATGGGCATTACAGTCAGTTTCCCCTTGCCATTGTTTGGCCCACTCTCCTGTTGCTGTTGTCTACCTTATGTTGTGAGGGGATGATGTCCACCCTCTGCTTATGCCACCATTTTTCCCTGCCATCATGGAGCTTCCCCTTGAGTCTGTAAGTCAAAATAAACCTTTTTTTCTCAAAAGATTCTCTTAGTCCATGATTTCTACTAGCAATGTGAACCTGACTACAATACCCACCTGCTTTTCCACCCGCTTCCATTCTCCTTTTCACTTTCCCACCACCAGCACCCACCCAACAGCACCACAGCCAGGGAGCACAGGAATATTGGGGAACTACCCCCACAGCATCCCTGTGCATCCTCCACAACTACTCAGCTGGGGTGCAGCCAGGGAACAGGGGCAAGTACTTCTGTTCCTGAGCCTCACAGACAATGCAGGTGCTGGGATAGTGGGCTGAAGAGATTCTGGACCTCCAACTGCAGTGCTTATATCAGCCAGCAGCCCAGAGTTGCTGGCACACCTTCAACCTCCACAACTTGCACATTCGTGAAAATAAAGCAGGAGTTAAAGCTATTCAGAAGCAACCAACCTGGAAAGATATACACACAATTACAATAGTGTCTCACAGACTTGAAGGGTTACCAGTGGCTTTCTGAATGGCCAAGTGACCTGTGCAGTGGAAAGGAACCTGTTGCAGTCCGGTTCACATTGCTGGTAGAAATCACCTAACCAAGAGCAGCTTCTGAGAAAAAGAGATTTATTTTGGCTTACAGGCTTGAGGGGAAGCTCCACGATGGCAGGGGAAAACGATGGCATGAGCAGAGGGTGAACATCACCCCCTGGCCAACAGAAGGTGGACCACAGCAACAGGAGGGTGTGCCAAACACTAGCATGGGGAAACTGGCTATAAAGCCCATAAGCCCACCCCCAACAATACACTCCCTCCAGGAGGCATTAATTCCCAAATATCCATCAGCTGGGGAGCTAGCATTCACAACACCTAAGTTTATAGGGGACACCTGAATCAAACTACCACAGAACCCATCCCTAGAACTGGAAGGATGGTCAAAATCCTATGGAGACTGTGCTATGGTCCACCTTATGTTGGCAAGGGAGTGATGTCCACCCTTTGCTCATGCCATCATTTTCCCCTGCTATCATGGAGCTTCCCCTTGAGCCTGAAAGCCAAAATAAAGCTCCTTTTCCCAGAAACCACTCTTTGTTGGGTGATTTCTACCAGCAATGTGAACTGGACTGCAACAGAGACCAAGATTATGGTCTCCAAAAACAAGCTCCAATTAGTCTTTGGTTAATAGAGAAGTTAGATCTATCAAAATCTCACTAAATTAACAATGCTTATCCCATTTAACCTATGGTGACATCAATCTCCACTAGAGAATCTGTTTTTCTTTTGCAGAAGGTAGTGAGACCCTAAGAGATAAACCACCCCTTGCACTTCAGCCAGGGCATTAACCCTCCTCCCCAATAACTGAATGCTGCTTTCACAACTCATAATCTACAACCCCATGGGGAAATGCCAGCAACACCATTGAGGAGGGCCCCCTGTGGAATGGAGGTAGGGAGGAGGGAAATGATAGTACCAACACATGATATGTCCATACAAAGTATAGTCTGTTTTTAATATTTTATTTTTGTTTATTTATTTGACAGAGAAAGAGGGATAGAGAGACACAGAGAGAGATTCGGTGTGCCAGGGGCACCAGCCATAGCAAATGAACTCCAGATGCATCACCTCTTGTACATCTGGCTAACATGGGTCCTGGAGAATCAAATCTGGGTCCTGTGACTTTGCAGGCAAATACCTTAACAACTAAGCCATCCCTTCATCCCCACACAAAGTATATTCTTAATAAAAACTGGAAAACAAGCAAACAGATTAACTAAAAAAAAAAAAACAAAACAAAACCTGAGAGATCTCTACCAAGATTGCCTAGTCCCACAATGAAAGTTTCCAATAAAAACATAGAAGAGAAAACAGAAATAGACCCCCAAAATGTAAAACCAATAAGCTATGTGGCCTGGGCCAAGTGAATTGTTGAACTGGAAGCAAACTATCAAAAAACTAATAATCACATAAATGAAATGCACAGAGAGTTTATCACTAGTCTTAACTTAATGAACAAAATCCAGAGATACCTCAAAATAAAGATAAATGAATTGAAGGTGAGTCAACAAATTGAAGGTCTCAACAACCATCTGGTTAAGCTTACTGAAGACATGATCAAATGCAAGATTGAACTACAAGAAGCATCAAGAAAATCAAGCATCAACATGAAATTGGACAACAAAAGAGAGATGTACATGATAGAGAAAAACACAACAGAAAACAAAAAAGTCAAATATAGCTTTTAAAGGCATCTCTAGAAGGCTTCAAGTATGGAAAAATGATATAATGAAATTTGTAGGCAAATGGGCAGACTTGGAACAGATCATACTAAGGAAACACACAGCTCAGAAAGACAAATGCCGCATGCTCCCCTCAGCTGTGGTTCCTAAACTGGAACAGCCTGAGTTGCTGGTATACCTGAAAGACAACTAGAGAGAGGGATAAATGGGATAGAAGCATTTGGGGGAAAGGGAATGAAAGAAAGGGGAGATATACATAAAACAAATCTAACATTAACTCGTACCATAGAAGCCTTCCTTCTGAATAGCAGACTAAAAGATGTAACCCTCAGTAGAAGCATGGAAGGATAGTCTGGTAATAAAGGCACTGGAGATGGTGAGAAGAAGCCCAACCCTGTAACATTTGTCTATGGCTTGTAACTCCTACAAAAGATTGGTTACAATCCATATTGAGCTTCTGATTGGATAGACTTCTAAGATCCCTAAAACAAGACAAATTCTGTCAAAGCACTTGATTATCCATGTGAGGCAAAAGGTAAGACTCTATTGCTGAAGACACTACATGCTGCTGATACTGAAAATCAAGTGATCTGGCTGAATTTGGAAGGAAGCCAATTCCCAGATGGTTAGCCCATTCAGTGCTGAAAAGTGCTACCTGAGCTGCTGGGGGAAAATGGCCAACAATGTTGTGAGCAAGCAGGGGAGACTGCTATATGAAAGTAACCAGCCTGACAAGATGTACACACCTGTGTAATAGTGGCACACAGCCTAGGTGAGTAACCAATGACTCTGTGATTGGTTATGAGATTTGCTCAGTGGAAAGGAACCCATAATTGGAACTGAGTACCAAGTCAGAATCCTATGGAGACCATTATTATAAACTCCAATGAAAAACTCCCACCAATCTGTCCAAACAGGAGGCCAAGCCCATCAAAATCTCTCTAAATTAATAATGCTTACCCCCCTTTTAACTACCCTGATCTCACTCTCCATTGGAGAATATGTTTCTGGTTTTCTTTTAGAAAGCATCAAGAATAAAGTAGAACCAAAATATATCAACAAGACAAGGATAGCTGACTCCCTGGCAGGATATTAACCATGCCTCATGCAGCAGCTAGGGCCTAGATGAAACCACAGAGAGGAACTGGTAAGATTGGCAAGCCTGACAACCTGGGCCAGGGTGATGAAGATAGACACAGAGGATACTCAAACCATACCAAAGTAGAAATCTAGAAGCTGTGGAGAGCTCAACACTAATGTTGACTTATGTACCTTGGCCAAGGCTCAAGGAATCTTGCAGAAGAAGGAGCAGAGAGAACATAAGAGCCACACGGTAGGAGGGAATATCCAGAAGCATTGCCCCCCCCCACACACACAATAACTGACTGCTGCTCTCACAGCTCATATCCCATATTATGAATACCAGCAATCCCACTAAGAGGGACCCTCAGGTAGTCAGGACTGGGAGGAGGGAAATGATGGTACCAACAGATGATGTGTCCATACAAACTTTCTATTTAAGAAAAAAATAGATAAATAAGAATATTTTAGAAAGATAGTGGCATTATATTAAAATGTTGAAAGAAAAAACTAGGATTTTATAACTCATGAGAAAAATCTTTCAAAATGATGGTAAAATAACGACATGTTCAAATATACAAAAGCTGAGAGAATTCATTGCAAGCACCTTCACTACAAGACGTCTCAAAATTAGGAGCTATGATATGGCTCAGTGGTTAAAGACATTTGCTTGCAAAGCATGATGGCCTGGAGTTGATTCAACAGTATCCAAGTAAAGATGGATTATAGGTGACGTCTGCATCTGGGCATTTGTTTGCTATGGTGAAACCCATACATGTGCATGTCAATATATAAGTCAATAAATAAATAAATTTTGTGGGGTTTTTCCCTGGTAAAGAAGCACGTTTTAATACAACATTCACAGACTTTTGTTGAGGATTGCATTAAATATGTGGATTGCTTTTAGAAAGATTGACATTTTCACAATATTGATTCTTCCAACCCAAGAACATGGGATGTCTTTCCATTTCCTGGTGTCTTCTGAAATTTCTTTCTTGAGTGCTTTAAAAGTTTAGTTGTAGTGATCCTTCACTTTCTTGGTTAGGTTTATTCCAAGATACTTTGTTTTTGAGGCAATTGTGAATGGGAATGAGTCCCTGATTTCATCCTCAGCATGTTTGTTAGTATATAGGAAGGCTATTTAATTCTGTGTGTTTATTTTGTATCCTGCTACATTGCTAGAAGTGTTTATCAGCCCTAACAGTTTGCTATAGTCTTTAGTGTCTTTTATGTATAGAATCATGTCATGTGCAAATAATGATAAGTTGATTGCTTCCTTTGCAGTTTATATCCTTTTATGTTTTTTTATGTTTTATTTATTTTCTTTTACCTTATTGCTATAGTTAAGACATCCGTCACAATACTAAAGTGACTCAGGCTGCTGATCTGAGTCCCATCACCCTCGGCACCCACAGGAAGCCAGAGGCAAAGAGGCACATGCGTCTGTGATCCCAATCTGCAATGGGAGGCAGAGCCAGGAGAATCCAAAAGCCCATGAACAGCAATAGCAACAGAGGTTCTGCCTTGAAGGGATAGAAGTGAAGCACTTTAAGGTTGCCCTCTGACCTCCACATGGGCACACCATAGCAAGCAAGCACACACACACATACACGCGCGCGCATGCACACACACATTGCGAATGGGGAGAATGGAATATCGTTTGGTTTTGCTTTTTTGTCATTGTTGTTTTTGAGGCAGGGTCTCACTCTGGCCTAGGCTGACCTAGAACTCACTCTGGAGTCCCAGGCAAACTCATGAACTCTCCTACCTCACCTTCCCAAGTACTGGAATTAAAGGCTGTGCTACCACACCTAAAAAAAAAAAAAAAAAAAATGGGGATAGTGGGCACCATTGTCTTGTTTCTGATTTTAATGGAAAATCTTCAAGTTTTTCCCAATTTACCATTATGTTGGCTATAGATTTGTCATAAATAGACTTTATTATGTTGAGATATGTTCCTTCTGGTCCCAGTTTCTTTAGGACTTGTACCATGAAGGTTGGATTTTGTTAAATACCTTTTCTGCCTCTACAGAGGTTATCTTTTGACTTTTTCCTTTCAGTTGATTTATATAGTTTATTACATTTATCCATTTGCTTATGTTGAATCATTCCTGCATCTCTGAGATAAAGCCTACTTTGTCAGGGGGGAAGTATTTTTTTAAATTATTTATTTATGCATTTATTTGAGAGATGGGGGCAGATAGAGAGAGGTAACGGGCATGCCAGGACCTCCAGCCATTGCAAACAAACTCCAGATTCTTGTGATATCTTGTGTGCCTGGCTTACATGGTTCCTGGAGAATCAAACCTGGGTCCTTTGGCTTTGCAGGCAAGCATCTTAACCACTAATCCATTTGTGGTAGTTTGAATAAGTGGCCCTCAATATATTCAATGTTTTATTAGTTTGTAGTTTGGACCTGCAGCCATCTGGCTGATGGAAGTGTCACTGAGCAGATCTTAGGGTCCAGCCCTAAGGTATGGTGGTAGATTTGCAATTCCAGTCTAAAGACACGTAAAATGCCTAGACTTCCTGGTGTGTACTTCTGTGTGGTATAGATTTTGAGATTTTGGCTTCTCTCACTCTGCTTGGACCTGTGAAAGCAGGCCAGCTTGTTCTGCTATTGTCAATATTCCCCTGGATCTGTAAATATCCCTTTCTCCATAAATGTGCCTCGTTTGGAAGTTCATCTCAGTGAACTGAGGCTGTCTACTACAGAAATTGGTACCAGAAAGAGGGGTAAAATGAATCTGAGCATGTGGATTTGGGTCTTTTGGACCTTTTTTTTTTTTTTTTAACAAATAGGAATATACTTGATCCATGAAACTGAAGATGACTTCTGGAGCAGTAAACCAAATATTATTGACTGTTCTGATGAGAGTTTGAAAATTCTAAATTCTGAGAGCATGGAACTTGGAGGATTGGCTTATGAACTTTCTAAAGGAAAGGAAAGACTGCAGAGGACTTTGCTGGAACTGGGATACTGGCATAAGAGCTTGCTGAGTTCTGCTACTCAGATAGAGAGTTTGATCAAGTTTGAATTTTTAATGGATTGATGTGCTTGGCTAAAGATATTAGACTGAGAGATTTAAGATTTTAAGATGGAAAACCTCAAGCAAGTTAAAATTATAGGCAATGAGACTGGTTGTAGGGTACTGAAGCTGCTATTGTCAAACATATTAGCAGTCTTAAGGAAGATGGCCTGACCACTTTACATTAAAACAATAGAGAGGATGCCTGAGGGAAGACTATGATAGAAATGCAAACTCTTTTGGATAGATTTGATTGGAGAAAGAACCTGCTCTTCAAAGCCATGATTTATTTCATCCCCAAATTAAGAATATGGCTCTGCCCTGCAAGCCTTGTATTGGTTTCAGAAGCATGAAAGATGTGTGGCATGGTCATGGAATGCACATGGTGTCAAGAATCACTGCTGAGATGTACCATATAGGCAGGGAATGATGACCCTCATGAACAGGATGGAAGAGCCTTTGGAAGATGGACCATGGTTTTCATGAAGACCTGAAGATGTTTTGGATATACTAGGACTGTGCAAGGACTACCATGGAGGCTATTGGGTAGGGATAGAAGTTTTCCCTGGCTACTCAGCCCAGCATGAGGGGCAGAATTGTAAAATCCACACTGTTAGATACCAGTTATAATACCAGACTTGGACTGCAGAAGTTTGATATTTGTTTGATGGTTGTTGAGTTTGTATTGTACTTTTCTCTCCCTGATATGCCTCACAGCAGTTTAAAATGTTTATTCTGTGTCATATGCTGAAAGTATATAACTTTGATTTTACAGGATTCACGGCTAAGAGACAATCTTAAATCTCAGATGAAACTTAGGGTTTTGGAACTTTCTTAAGTTGGTAAAGACTGTAGAGACCTTTTAAACTAGACTGGATACAATTTATAACGTGAGATTTTTTGAATCTATTTTTGGGCTAGGGACAGAATGTTGTAGTTTGAATAGATGGGCCCAATATATTCAGTGTTTTATTAATTCGTAGTTTTGATTTGTAGCCATCTGGCTGGAGGAGGTGTCACTGGGCAGACCTTCAGGTCCAGCCTTAAGGTGTGGTGGTGGATTTTCAATTCTAGTCTAAATATATGTAAAGTGCCTGGAGTTCCTGAAATGTGCTTGTATGTGGTGTGGCTTTTGGGGTTTTAGGCCAGTGGCTTCTTTCTCTCTCTCTCTCTCCTTGGACTTGTGAATGCAGGCCATTTTTTGCCATTATGGAATTTCCTCTAAGTATCAATAAATATTCCTTTGTCCATGACTGTGTCTGGTTTGGAAGTTCATCTCAGTGACCTGAAGCTATATACTACACCATCTCTCCAACCCAAATGATCTTTTTGATATATTCTTGTATTCTGTTTGCCAATATGTTATTGAGAATTTTTGCATCTGTGTTCATGAGTGAGATAGTTCTTTAAGTTTTCTTTTTTTGTTCTATCTTTGTCTGGTTTTGGTATCAAGGTAAGACAGGCTTTGTGAAAGGAGCTTGGTAGCATTACTTCTTTTTATATTTTATGGAAAAGTTTGAGAAGCATTGGTGTTAGTTCCTCCATGAAGGTCTGGTAAAATTCATCAGTGAATCCATATGGTGGTCCTGGACATTTTTTAGTTGGGAGATTTTCATAACTGCTTGGATCTCCATACTTGTTATAGGTCTATTTGAATAGTTTATCTCATCTTGATTTAATTTATGCAGGTCATATAAACCTAGGAAATTATTCACTTCTTTCATATTTTCAAAACTAGAGGATTAGTGTTCTTAAAGTATATCTTTATGATTTTCTTAATTTCTTTTGTATCAGTTATAATGGTGCCTTTGTCAGCTCTAATTTTATTAATTTGTGTCTCTTCTCTTTTTCTTTTCATCAGATTTGCTAAGGGTTTATCAATCTTGTTTATCCTTTCTAAGAACCAACTCTTTGTTTGGTTGATTCTTTGTATTTTTTTGTTTCCATTTCATTAATTTCTGCCCTAATCTTTATTATTTCTTTCCATCTACTGATTTTTGGTTTGCTTGTTCATCTTTTTCCAAGGTCTTAAGATGAAGCATTAAGTCGCATGGTTGTGACCTTTTGAATTTCTTAATATAGACACTTAAAGTTATAAATTTCCCTCTTACGACTGCCTTCATTGTGTTCCAAAGGTTTTGGAAAGTTGTGTTATTATTATTATTTGAGTCTAACAATTTTTAGATTTCCTTTTTGATCTCCTCAATGACCCATTCATCTTTCAGTAGCATACTATTTAGTTTCCATGATTTTGTGTATGCTATATACTTTTTCTTGTTATTGATTTATACTTTAATCCCATTGTGATCAGATAGAGTACAAGGACTTACTTCAATTTTCCTGTATTTGCTAAGATTTGATTTGTGTTCTAATATGTGATCTATTTCAGAGAATGTTCCATGTGATGTGAAAAGAATGTGTATCCTGCAACATTTGGATGGAATGTTCTGTAGATATCCGTTATGTCCATTTGTTCTATAACATTGTTTAAGCCAGATGTCTCTCTGTTGTTTGTTTGTTTGTTTATTTTGCCTAGATGACCTGTCAATTGATGAGAGTGGGGTATTAAAGTCACCAACTACAATTGTGCTTGGTGTTATCTGTGACTTTAAGCCTAATGGTGTTTGTTTGATGAAATTGGGAGCACCCATGATAGGTGCACCTATGTTCAGAATTATAATCTCCTCTTGTTAAATTGCTTCTTATTTATCATTACTAACTACTGTAGGCTTGAAGTTTAGCCTGTCAGATATTAAAATAGCAGCACCTGCTTAATTTCTAAGCCCATTTGCTTGAAATACTCTTTCATTCTTTAACCTTAAGATAGTATCTGTCTTTTATGGAGAGGTAAGTTTCTTGGAGGCAACAAACAGAGGATCCTATATTTGATTCCAGTCTGCAAACCTGTGTCTTTTGATTGGGGTATTGAAATAATTGATATTAAGAGATATTATTGAAATGTGTGCATTTATCCTTACCATTCTCTTTGTTTTATAGTGCTTCCTGATTTTCCTTTGCTCTCTTGTATTGACTATTATTTTAGTATGGTTTATTTTTTTCCCATTTTCCTCATATGTGTGCTTCCCTTCCATTCACCATGTAGGATCCCTTCAAGTGTTTTCTGTACAGCTGGCTTAGTTGTCATATGTTTCTCTAGCCTGTTTCTGCATGAAAGTTTTTATTTCTCCATCAATTTGGATGGATATCTTTGCTGGATAAAGTAATCTTGCTTGACAGCTGTTATCTTTCAGATCTTTGAATACATCATTCCAAGCCCTTCTGGCTTTTACAGTTTGTGTTGAGTAAGCCGTTATTCTGATGAACTTGCTTTTACAAGTGACTTGATGTTTCTCTCTAACTGCTTTCAAAATATTTTCTTTGGTTTGTGTGTTTAGTAATGTAATTGTAATATGGTGAGGAGAGGTTCTTTGCTGATTTTGTTTGGTGTTCTAAAGGCTTTCTATAACTATATTGTCATCTATTTCCCTTTTTTGGTGGGGGGAGTTTTCTTTTTATCATTTGGTTAAAAACACCTAGTATGCCTTTTGAGTGATATTCTTTTCCTTCTACTATACCCTGAATTCTTATGTTAGATCTCTTCATCGTGTCCTGAATATATTCAAATTCCTATTCAGACCTTCCTATTAGTTTGTCTTTCTCCTTGTTGGACTGTATTAGATCTGCCACATGATATTCTAGTTTAAACATTCTGTTCTCTCCTTAATCCATTCTATTGGTGAGACTTTCTGTGGAGTTTTTTATTTGACTTACTGTGTTTTTAATTTCTAGTATTTCTGATTGGTTTTTCTTCAGTATTTCTATTTCCTTACTCATGTCTTCTATTGACCTTCTTATTTCATTTAGTTCATTTTCTGTGTTCTCCTTCAAGAGTTTGTTTTCTTCTTTGAGTTCATTGATTTCTTTGAACATAGCTACAATGATTCTTTTGAAATATTTGTCAGGCATTTCATCTAGATCACTCACTGGAGGTTATTTCTGATGGATTTATAATTTTTAGTAGAATTATGTTGGCTTGATTTTTTGTGTTTCTTGTATTATAATGTACAGATTTTTGCAGCTCGATTTAATTGGATGTTTGGGTTTTCTGATTATTTGCAGCATTCTTAGATGTGTAAATCTGATGTTACATATGTTATATATCTTCGGAGTAGTAGCTTAAGGTGTCAGGCATGACTCATATTACTTCCAGAGTAATAGAAGAAGTGAGCCTAGGTGTTTGGTTTGCCTGCTATGCAATTGTTCTAGTAGACTGGGTGGAGCAAAATACAGGTAAATTCCAAATTTCAACTGAGAAATACACACACACTCAATCAAAACCAGCACAGAGTATTTATGTATTAATAAATACACAGAGTAGGTATTAAATGATAATCTAAGAATATCAGAGTTGCTAAGGGTTTGTAACATCCTTTATCCTGTCAACTGGGAGGCTGAGATTTATGATCTGCAAAGGGTTCCAGGTCACCTTGGGGTCAAGTGAGACCTTGACCCCAAGAATGACAGAAGAAGACATAGATAGTATAAATCCCAAAGCAACAAAAGACAACTCTAAAATCAAGCTAATTTAAAGATGGCAAAGTTGACTATCAATTAAATCTATCACATAATATGCCCTTTCATGGAAGATACAATTAGCACTTCCAATGCAGACCTACATGCCAGTATTTACAGTAGGTATTAATCCAGTGTAAGTAGGCTATTACCTTTTGAATGGTTTCCAGTATCGCCTATGCTGCATGTCCCCTTGGGTCTTTTTTTGTTTTTTGTTTTTTGTTTTTTGGTTTTTTTTTTTGGTTTTTGGTTTTTGGTTTTTCAAGGTAGGGTCTCACTCTAGCCCAGGCTGACCTGGAAATCACTGTGGAGTCTCAGTGTGGCCTGGAACTCATGGTGATCCTCCTACCTCTGCCTCCTGAGTGCTGTGATTAAAGGCATGTGCCACCATGCCTGGCTCATTGGGTCTCTCTTTACTGCACTGTGGGCTCAGCTAGGCTGGCTTGGTTGGTGGGTCTGCTGTTCTGGATGCTGTGTAGTTGATGTCCTTTCTCCCCATCTCCAGTGGTTTCCTGTGCTGGCAGTTGGGTGAGGGGAGGCTGTGTAGGGTGTCTGAAGTTGTACAGGAGCTTCATAGCTGGTCCTCATGATATTCTTTTTCTAAAGCTGCTCAGCTTGTCCCTTCTGTCTTCTTCAGGTTTTTGACTTTGTGAGATGGCTGGTGTGTTTAGGGAATCCTCACACCTGGGTTCTGCTCCTTTGGCTCAGGAAGGGAAGTGCCTAGCATAGCTAGTCTAGAAATTGGACAGGCACTGCAGCATGAGCTAACTCTGCTTCGGTGGTTGCTAGAACCTCTGGGTTTCTCCTTGTTCTCTGCTGTCATTAATAATTCATCATACGCCTTCACTTTTTGGCAAAAGAGTGTATTGTGGTGTTTTTCTTCTTATTTCTCCCCCTAGGCTGCCTTGGTGTGGATATTACACCACCATCTTAACTGGAAGTCCTAATTTTTATTTTTATGTCTTATACTAGAACAATGGATACCAAGTGTGCTGAATGTCCATCATGCACATTGAACATATGTAGTGGAATTGAATTAAAGTTCCTGAAAAAATGTCACAAATATCTTCTCAGTGCCTTCAAGGCTAAAGCATAGTGTGATTAGTACACAGAAAACTTCAGTGAAGCTTAAGAAAGCACCCACTAGCCTTCATGTGCTACTCACCTGACTGCCTGGAAGATACCACTGAAGTGTGCATGTGCTCAGGAAGCACCAGCTCTTGATTCACCAGTCAGCCCCTTCTGCCCCAATTGCCACCTGACTTCTCAGTGAGAATATGAATGCATAGAACTCATTATAGAATCTTATCCTATCTAATAATGAAGCCACATAACTTAGTACTAATCCCTCAAGATCCATCACATGCCTTGTGTAATATTGTAACCCTTTGATCAGCTTAACAAGAAACTGAAAACACAAAGTGATGACCACACAGTGTCTTGACTCGGTATGTATCATTCCAGGTAATTTTTATGTTTGTAAATTTTACTCTAATATTACATTTTTCTATTATCACTGAAAAATAGGAATCATTTTCTCCATAAAAAGTCCAGCAAAATAAAACAATATCTACCCCCAGATGAAAATGTATAACATATGTAAATACATCTTAAAGAGTAGCCCATAACAGCTGCAGCATTCCATACCACACTGGCTGATCCACTCCAACTCATCCACCATAACTGATTTAATATGAGCATATAATTAGTACTGCTGATTACTATCTGGTGCCAGATATCCCAAATGCCCCACCTTCATGCTAATTAATCTTGAAAACTTTCCAAGCTTTCCTCTACCCTGCCTGCCTCTATTTCCTGCATCGGTGCACACATAGCATTTTACTCAAATCAAGCCACAAAATCAGCATCACTAGGTCTTGCACACAGTTGGTACTCAGTAAATGTTTGTTTATTCAAATCACTGCTCCTTCATCACAGTCATTCTCATTAGAATGGAAAACCCACAGCCAAGATTTAGGCTTGGGTCACTAACCAACAATTGACTTAAGGACAACTTATGTTCAGATTGTTACTGAAAACTCATCTTTAGAAATTCCAAGGAATTAATACTGGAATAATTTTATAGTTAGACCCTGAGAGATGAAATGCAACCATAAGAGTGAATTCATATGTCACTGATTTGAATAAAACTAGTAGAAATCAAATTACCAGGCAGTGATGCTATTAAAAATAAGGCTAAACAACTGAAGAGAATATGGTTTCTAATATTTTACATAGGTATGGTTTATGGGAAACATTTGAGAAATAACTGAGTATATTTGTAAACTATGGAGGAAAATTTTAACAATTATGTGCATGTTTGGTGCACCCCTTCTTTTACTCTGCCCTCTGAAATCCTACCACCTTAGAGCTCCAGCATTTTGCGTTCTCAGCAAATCTTCCTTCCCCATATAGAAGACTTCTTTTGGGAGTCCTGGGAAAATAGTAATATAGAGTTCTTATTAAAATGACATTGTTAAAGGAAAAAGGTGGATAATAATCCAAATAATCAAAAGCAAAGTCTAGATACTTATCTTGAAAACTCATATTTCACCAACTGCGGTAAGTTTTTATTCACATTTCCAAGCAACTACCCTCAGTCACTGAGCCATCTCTCCAGTGCCATATTCACACTTCCTTACGGAAGATATACACTACAGCCAGGGCACCTAAACTTTGTACTTCAGCAATGACAGCCTTGTCATTTCATATCTATGGAGTTCTATTGAGAAGAGAGTAAAGGAACAGTCAAATACTGGGATTTGGTGGGCACTTTTAATTTGCCACAGTAAATCCACAGTACAAGTCAGTGCCTTCCACTTCCACCTCTGAACCTGGTGAGACGCAGTTTCATTACACAGTAAGCTAAGCACACTGTTTCTACAACTCTGTGGCTTCTCTTTAGAGGTTTTTGGAAGCATTCTGCAGAAATCCTTTGCATTTGAACATGTGGACAAGAAAGATAAGAGTGGCCATTACCAGTCCCCCTGCTGCACTCTTAAAACACATGGAGTGTTCCAAGCACTCCTTCGCAGGTCTTCACTAAGCCGCTTCCTCCTTCTCCTAAGCTGTGAACATTTCAAGACCTTGGGCGTGTGTCCCCTCCACCACTTCCTCTCTCCATAGTTTCCCTGTAACAAGCAGCTGTAGATTCCGACTCTGAGCTCTATGATGATACTTGTTTCCAAAATTAGAAATATGTACCAAATGCCTACAAGACAACATGCAAGCAGTTGAGAGGTGAGGGAAGAAATCATTAAGAAAAAAATATGTTCATTCAACAATTTAAAATATCTACATGTGTGCAAAAACATGTTAAATGTTCACACCTGAAAAAGTAAACAAAAATTTCAACAATAAATCAAAAGATAGGGGATAAAATGACATATATAAATATGATTTATATGTATATGTAATATATATACATATATATGTATATATGTAATATACATATTACATATACATAATTCATATGTATATGTAATATATGTTGCTATGTATATATGATATACATATTATATGGCAGGCAAATGCTATAATCATATATGAAATAAATATACTCTACAACAGATATTTATAAAATGGACATGCAAGTATGTAATACATTATAGGAAGAAAAATCACATACCAATATAAATTCAAACAACTTAGAAAATAATCATAGCTATGTATGGTAATGTTCAAAAATGCTAATTATAACCAAATGTAGTTAATACCTATTCGCCCAGCACTTAGAAGGATGAGACAGGATTGTCATGAATTCCAAAACAGATGAACTCTACAGATAGTACCAGTCACCCAAGTGTACATAGCAAGACCCTGCCAAAAAAAATGCTTGTGGTGACATGGAAGCTACATGCCCAAAAGTAGGACAATGGTCAGGTAATTGCAGTCCGCTACTCTGAAATGAGCTGTAGTGGGGGCATTGGGAGATGGTCACATACCTCATAAACAAAATCAGAAACGAAGAAGTGCAAGTGCAAAATACAAGCAGTGAAGATACCATTAGTTAAGATTTTTAGTTAAATATGGACTATACATATTTTTGTGTATATATATATATATATATATATATATATATACACACACACATATATATATCACAATATATATATATATACATATATATTCTAAAATTCCATTGTGTAAATATAAGGTTTAACCAAGGACAAAGAGAAGTATAGAAGTGATAGTTGTAGATGTGATATTCTGACAAAAGTTTAGGAAATCCAATGTCATGTCATTTTGACAGCTGTGTGCTTATGCATATTGCTGCATGCCTGTTCTACCCCTCTCCATAAAATCTCAGCATTTCTCTCTCCTTCCACCAAATCTAATTGTCTTTAAGGTGGTATTTAAGAAAACCAAGTTTAGGAAATTTTGTTTGTCTCCTCTCTCACAGTTTGAAGGGATATTGTCCATTGTGAACAGAAGATACATCAGTGTATCTTGTTTGAGGCATCTGGTCATATTATGTCTGCAGAAAGCAAGCACAGAGTGATGACTGCTGGTGCTCATTTGGCTTCTGTATTTTCCCTGCTTGTTCTGGGATGCCAGCTCGTGGACAGTGCCACCAATGTACAGGGTGAGTGTCTCCTCTTCATTTAAACCTCACAGGAAATGCCTTTACAAACATGGCTAGAGGTGCATCTTAGCTGATTCCAAACCACTCAAGTTGGCGATGAAGATTAAGCACTACATCTACCCTAGACATGGAAATGCACATGATCTAATTTGCAGAATTTGATTAAATATCTGGCCCACAAGCTTACCTTCCTCTGACAATCTGAAAATGCCTTTAAAATGTAATTGTTTCATTAAGAATTCATTCTAAGTCAAACAAAACATCAAACTAAATTATTTTTTAAAAATGCAAGTTTCTAAATAAGTCTGAGTAGGACAGCTTGCCTGAGAGTCTTTTTCATATGTATTCACTCCTGTTTTACTAATAATTATTATAAATTTATATAAATTATTTATTAAATTTATTATAAATTTATTTTATAAATTTATGTTCTAATTTTCAATTTTGGAGCCAATTAATATGATTAAGCAAACCAGACCAGAATCCATTGAGAAGAAAACAACACTGTTTATAAAGTCATGAGATTAAAGAAACATATTTTTTCCATTTAAAATTATCAAAAAATAAGAATAAAAATTATAAACTGCCAAAATGTCTACCAATAAGGAAATGGATATATCAGTTATGACATAATGTAGTACTATGAAAATATAATGAAAAACACTTCCATACAACATTGTGGAGTGATTTTCTAGACAATATGATGTAGAACTTTGGGGTTCAGGAGGGTTTCCCCAAGTTTATGGACCCCAGTATTGGGTCCCATTCTTTTTTGTTATTCATTTATTTGAGAGAGAAGTGAAGAGAGAAAGAGGTAGAGAGAGAGAAAGAGAGAGAGAGAGAAAAAAAAAAGGGACATGTCAGGGCCTCCAGACACTGCAAATGATTTCCAGACAGATGCATGTACCACCTTGTGCATCTGGCCTATATGGGTACTGGGGAACCAAGCCTGGGAACCTAGGCTTTACAGGCCAGCACCTTAACCAATAAGCCATCTCTTCAGCCCTGCTATTCTATTTTTAACAAAGATAAAAAACGAAGTCAAGAAGAATAAATTATGAATTGCTAAGTTTATTTAGGGAGAAATCATAGATTGTAGGGTTTATTTAAGAGAAGTTGGGATCTAGATAGAAAGCTAGGACAGAGTCATAAACACATGGGAAGTAAGAAACATGACTCATGTGGAAAACACTGAATAGTTCACGTAAGAGAAATTGAAATTTCTGAGGAAAGGCTGCAGTAGAGCCACAGGCATGTGTAAGATATAACATAGGAGCTTGTGTAGAGATATTTAGAAGGAACACATAGCATCCACCTTGCGTTTTCCCAGGGAAGAAAGTTAAGAGGGCAAATAGTGGGGGCTTGAGTAATAATAGCGGGGGGGGGAATATAAAAGCAGAGACCAAGAAATTCAGATGAGAAATGAGTAGTTAAGATAGTTCTACCAATGGTTACAATGAGTTTAGAGAAATTACACAGGTAACAGCCTCAGAGAAAGCACTC
This sequence comes from Jaculus jaculus, assembly GCF_020740685.1. NCBI lineage: Eukaryota > Metazoa > Chordata > Mammalia > Rodentia > Dipodidae > Jaculus > Jaculus jaculus. The sequence goes on from NC_059102.1 coordinate 66,867,029, forward strand.
ACATGGCAGATGTAGAGTGTAAGGGAAATATGCACATGCTAGATTCAGAGATCAGAGGAAAATTATAAAGCAGAGGCAAGCAGAAAAACCATCCAGACCAAGAAGCTTACCCAAATCTGATGAAAGAGTCAATCTTCAATCAGCTAGAAAAGTCTGTCCACACTGTTTTCCAGTCTCTTCCTCTCTCTGGATTCCCTCTCATTCCTGCTTAGATACAATTGAGTGACTTTCCCTCTCATCCAGCTTAGCAGGGTTTGGGGCTTGACCAAAGGCCAGGTGGTCGCATTGCATCCACAGTCAGGAGGCAGAAAGTAAAGCATGCTGCTGCTCAATTCACTTCCTGCCTGGGTCACCAGTCCATGGAATGGAGCTACCCATGCACAGTTAGAATGTGTCCTCCACCTCAATTAACCTAATCTAGAAAATCCCTCAAGATATTTATTTCCATGGGGATTCTAAATCCTGTCAAATTGACAATCAGGAATTAGCCATCACACTAAAGTAGTGATCCCATCCTGTAATCCCAGATACAAGGAAAGCAGACACAGGAAGATACAAATTCAAGACTTGCTGCATACAAAGTGAGTTCATGGCCAGCCTGAGCAATTTAGTGAGACCCTGCTTCAAATTGGGAAATACTAAAAGGGTTGGAAATGTTGCTCAGTGGTAGAATGCAAAGCCTTTGGTTCAAAGAGAGAGAGAAAAAAGAAAGACACTTTGACTTTTGCCTCACATAAATGTTTATATAACACAGAAATAAAATAAACTGTAAAGAGTAAACCTGCTGAATTTAAAACATAATAACTGCTGGAATGTAGCTCTATGCCCAAGTGCTTGCTTAGCATATGCAATGAAATGAATTTAAGTCCCAGGAACACACATAAAAAAGCATTAACTTTATATGAAATCCTTTATATAACCACACTTGGATTACCTTGACAGGTTTTAAAGCTTAGAACAGTGTTATGCATCCTTAGATAGCTATAGACAAAATGAACTAACGCAAAAACATGCTAATTTTCACTTCATTTTTATATACTAATAATACTGGTGTTTAAAATGTAGGGCATCTGCGTGAGTAGGAAAATACTTAGTAGCAGAGGCCAGTAAGTTAAAAAGGAGATATAAAGGGAAGAGAAAGGAAGGGAGGAGGGTACTTAATAGGCTGGTATTGTATATATGTAAGTACAATGATTGAGATGGGGAGATAATATGATGAAGAATGGAATTTCAAAGGGGAAAGTGTGGAAAATGTTAATAAAAATTGTGAAAATTAAAAATAAATAAATAAAATTAAAATGTAGGGCAAAGTAAATAAGTAACTTTGTTATTTTTATGCTAACCAAAATTCTAATATGATAAAAAGGATAAAATATAAAACCAAAGAAAGTAATAAATTATTTATGTTAATTTTAATTAGAAATATAATTATGAACTCATGACTTTTTAATGTTTTTTTTAATTTCGGAGCAGAGGGAGACAGAATTGGCATGCTAGGGCCTCTTGCTGCTGTAAACAAACTCCAGATGCATGTGACACTTTGTGCATCTGGCTTTAAGTGGGTAGTAGAGAATTGAACCCTGGGACTTCAGGCTTTGCAAGCAGATGCCTTTAATCTCTGAGTCATCTCCACAGCTCCAAACTCATAATTCCTTTAGTTATTTTTGTTTTTCTGAGGTAGGGTCTCGCTCTAGCCCAGGATGACCTTGTTGTGATATATAGATGTCCCATATAGGGCTGAGCAATCAATAGTCACTTATTTTCAGCCTGTTGACCTGTTGTCAAATTTCTGCATTAACCACCAGCCACTACAGCAAAAACTTTTCAGATCAAGGCTGACAGCAGCTCTAATCTGTGGGTTTAATCCTAAACATTTATAAAGAAGTTTGATAGCATAGCATTTACCATAGCATCAGCAGTAGTTTTTTCCCAGGACTTGTGACCTCCCAAGTCATAGGCTTTAGACCATATTTTAAAGACCATGAAACCCTCACTGTTGAGTGAACCTGAAACCTGATCAGAAAGCTATTGGGTTCTCCCATAACAGCCAGGGAACCATTGTACCAGTGAGAGCATTTTGGCTGGCTAGTTGGTTGCATAGTACATGAGGTACACTGCTGGATAAGGCTACCCATGGCTTTTCTTCCTCACACATTTCATAGCACCTTTTGGTACTGTGAAAACTAGCCAATGAGGAGGAAGCTTCCAATTCAATTCCTGCTTGATTTCTCTATGTCCTGTGATGAAACTGTGTGATGGCCCGAGCAGCGAGGTTCTAGTTCTGATGTGCAACCAAGAGCAATGGCAATAGTCCATGTCGTTTAGAAGACTTTGGATGTCTCATAAGAAGGTATCCCATGCCTGGCACTGGGGCTTTTGTTTAATAGCTTCTAGAAGTAATATTATCAATCTATTCAGCGTACTTCCATTCAAACTCTCTTTTAAAATTATATTTTAATTAGTTTACAAGGTAGTAGGTTTCCATATGACTTTTTTGTATAACTTTTGTTTCTTTTAACCCTTCCTTAAACCTCTCTCTTCCCCACCCTCCATCCCCATTCCCTCTTAAAACTTTCAAGTATTTGTATTCTCTCTCTACATTCATTGAACATGTTATACTCACCCCCGCCCCCAAACAAACTATTCTTCCCTTCCATGGACCCTTTCTAGTTTGCTGGCCTCTATAGACACTCAAAGTTAAACACACAAATCTGAAACTTCAAAGCTAGGATCCACATATGAAAGAGAACATGCAGTGTTTGTCTTTCCAGGCCTTTGTTACCTCACTCAAAATAATATTTTCCTACAAATTACAATTTTATTTACAGATGAATAAGATTGTATTGTGTATATAAATAACATTTTTGTTGTCCATTCATTAATTGCTAGCCATCTAGGCCAATTATATTCCCTAGCTTTTGTGAATAAGGCACCAATGAGTATAAATGTGAAAGTGTTTCTGTAGTAGGACATAGAACCCTTTGGATATTTGGCCAGAAGTAGTATAACTGGGTCATAGTGGTAGTTCTACTTGCTGAAAGTGGAGGAAATACAGAATGAGTATTAGAAGAAGATACTTAAAAATACCAGCTAAGGCCACGTGACCAGTTACAAAAACGAGGACTGTAATTGCTATGTTTCTGTTGCACCTTGATATAGAGTGTTTGTACATATATATACCAATATTAATATTATATCACTATCTAAGTGTTGTTGAATTTATATTAGACCTATTATGTTACAGACTAAGCATTTCTCAAGGAACCTTGCTTTGTGTTGGGGGAAGGATTTTGTGTTTCTGGTTGTATGTGGGATAGTCATACCATGTTAGGTGGAATTATGGGCTTGTTACTACTGTCTTCATTTGGAAATTAAGTATGATGTAAGGAGATATAGTTTGGTGTCAAGATGACAAGGGGGGCCTGGAGAGATGGCTTAGCGATTAAGCGCTTGCCTATGAAGCCGAAGGACCCTGGTTCGAGGCTCGGTTCCCCAGGTCCCACGTTAGCCAGATGCACAAGGGGGCGCAAGCGTCTGGAGTTCGTTTGCAGAGGCTGGAAGCCCTGGCATGCCCATTCTCTCTCTCTCCCTCTATCTGTCTTTCTCTCTGTGTCTGTTGCTCTCAAATAAAGAAAAAATAAAATAAAAATTTTAAAAAAAGATGACAAGAGGTAGACTTGTGATGGTTAAGGTGTTGTCAACTTGATCTGTTTAGTAATCCACAGAAATCCCTTTCACGTGGGTCTCAAAAGTTGCTTTCAGGAAGGATTAACTGAAGTCCTTCCCCCAGAGTGAGCCTTTCCTCCAGAACAAGGGGCCCCTCTCAGAAGGGGACTTTATATAAGGAAGCTGCGGGTGAGCAGAGCCCCTTCCTTCCTTCCACTTGGCTGCTGGAGCTGTTTGCTGCCTTCCAACATGGGTTGAAGACCAGTGCAGACTGAAAACCAGTGTCAGCTGAAGACCCTGTGAATTGAAAACCAGCAGCTCCTCAGGAAGCCTACGGGCCTTCAGTGCCAGACTGGAATTGCTGAGGCATCTGGCCACATAGACTGAGCAGCTACCGGGTTGGTTGACTCTCCGGCCTGCAACTGCTATTGGACTAGTGTAAGCTAATCCAATAAATTCCCTTTAAAATATAATTTATTCTAGTGGTTCTGTTCCTCTAGAGAACACTAACTAATGCAAATGCCATCATGACAGGAGTGAGATGAAATCTTAGAGTTGTTTTCATTTTTATTTCTCTGATGCCTAAAGATGTTGGACATCTCCTTAACAGTGTAATGGTCATTTGTACTTCCTCTTTGATAATTCTCACTTCAAATCTCCGGAAAGTTGGAGCTACAGATGTGATGAGAACTGGGTATCTTTTTTATTTATTTTTATTTTTGCTTTTCAAAGTAGGGTCTCACTCTAGCCCAGGCTGACCTGGGATTCACTACGTAGTCTCAGGGTGGCCTCGAACTCATGGCGATCCTCCTACCTCTGCCTCCCAAGTGCTGGGATTAAAGGCGTGTGCCACCACGCCCGGCTCTCACTTCAAATCTCTACACCATTTTTGGATTGGATTATTTGATATTTCTGTTGTTTGGTTTTTTGAATTCTTTGTAGACTCTAGATGTTAGACCTCTGTCAGAGGTATAGCTGGTGAAGTTTTTCTCCATTCTGTGTGACTTCTATTGGCTCTGTTGATGCTTTGCTTGCATGATGTCCCAGTGGTTCAGTGTTGATCTGATTTCCTGTGCTGCTGGGGTTTTATTCAGGAATATTTTCCTTATACCTATATTATAAAATTTTCTTTCTGTTTTTTCTTCTGATTCTATATCCATAGTTTGTAGCTTTGGTCTTTAATGGTCTCTCAGGTATTTTACATTTCTATTCATTTTTTAAATGTTATTATTGATCTTTAATAGCTAATTAAATTCTTGCACTTATCTTCAAGCCCTGAAAGTGTGAACCCCACATGATCCATTGTATTTATGAGGACTTCCACTCAACTTTTTTTTTAATTTTTTTTGTTGTTCATTTTTATTTATTTATTTGAGAGCGACAAAGAGAGAAAGAGGCAGATAGAGAGAGAGAGAACGGGCACGCCAGGGCCTCCAGCCACTGCAGACAAACTCCAGATGCGAGCCCCCTTGTGCATCTGGCTAACGTGGGTCCTGGAGAATCAAGCCTCGAACCGGGGTCCTTAGGCTTCACAGGCAAGCGTTTAACCGCTAAGCCACCTCTCCAGCCCTCCACTCAACTTTTTATTAGACCTAATTGTACTTTTCATTTTAAGCATCATATAATTTTGGTTTGCCCCAATTATTTCTATCTCTTTATTTCCTGTGTTGACTTACTTATGTCATTCCACTGCTTATATTCTCTTATAATTTATTCAAGAGTTTACTAATGTCCTCCTTAAATTGTTTGACTATGTTCAGAGTCATTTTTTAATTCTTTGTTTGGAATTCATCTATGTCACTCACATTGAGGGCTATTACTATGGGATTAGTAATTTTTGAAGGAGACATATTGTCTTGTTTTTCATGTGACTTCTGTTTTTGCATTGGGATTTGCACATCTGGCATTAGTTAATTGTTTAAAGTTTTTTTTTTTAAGTCAAATCACCTTCTTTTTTCAATGGAGGTCTTTTCTAAGTTCAGAAGAGACTGTGTTCAGAAGTTTTAGTAGGGCTGCAGGGTAATTTTTCTTTGTAAGACTTATATTCAGGGAACCAGTCTGTATACACAGTCCTCCTCTGTGAATTGAGTACTGCGTGCAAGAACAGTCACTATCTAGCAGTAAATCTACTAGGAAAATAGAGTAACAGTTGACTACAAAATAATCACTCCTTAAGTATTTAATTATTTTAGAAAGCAAAAGAAAACTGATAATAGTATATGTACTAGTATATTAAGTATTATGTGAGTGGAAAGAAAGAGAAAATAAAAATCATGTCAGGAATCGTGACTACTATTTAGTTAATAGGAAGTAGAGAAGGGAATATAAATAGAGGAATTTCAGAGAAAAGAGATACATGGAAGTTTTTTTTCCTTTCTTTTTTTTCTTTCATTCTTTCTTTAATTTCTTTTCTTTTCTTTTTTTGTGGTAAGGTCTCACTCTAGCCCAGGCTGACATGGAATTCACTATGTAGTATCAGGCTTGTCTTAAACTCACAGTGATCCTCCTCCCTTTGCCTTCAAAGTACTGGAATTAAAGGCATGCACCACCATGCCTGCCATCATGGGAGTTTTGCAGTAAATATAGTCTTAAGAGACAGAGATAAAGATATGCAATCAGATACAATACCACTTCCTCATCTCTCAGGAGACTGAGCCACCAAGGTCCTGCAAATAGCATAGCCTATCTTCTTTGGGAGACAAAAAAGTAAAAGCAAAGAATATGGAGGGAAAACAAATGAACTGTAAAGGACAACAGCATTGCTTACCAGGTTGGCATGCAAAACTGAGTTTGTGTGTTACATAAAGAGGAAATAGCTGGTTAAATTGACCTTGCATAATATATAATAATGGAATAGCTACATCAGGGGAAGCTAGCTGGGTGAAGATGTAGGATATTAAATCTGACTGGCTTTCTTATTAGATTTCACTTCACTGCTGGGAGTTTCTCAGTGTTCCTCTCTCCTTCAAGTCTTACTCCAAACTATGCTCTGTGCTGTTTCTCAACAGCCAAGTTCTTGTCTCAGAGGTTTCCAAAGCCACACCTGTGGAACTATGTTATGGGAGTGGAGGATAGCTGAGTTGAGTTCTGCCCAGCCACTGTTGTGATCAGACTAGGCAAGCAGGTACTATGTAGAGGCTGAACACTGTTTGTAGGGCATGCATCAATTCTGGGTGCCAAGTTCCCCACTCAAACACCAAAGGAAATCCTTCTATAAAATCCCTAGTGATTCATCTGTGTAGTAAGGTTTTTAGAAGAAGCCATTTGGGCTGATGTTCCCACAGCAACAGTGGTGCAATGATAGTGACAGCAACGAGTTCTGTTGTGGGGCAATATGCAAGTGAATCTTAGGGATGAGAGAGATGGCGATGTGGCTCAGTGGGAGAATGTTAAGTAGAGACAGGAGAAGCATCTGGTCAAGGGATACAATATTCCTGTTCCTTTCTCTAACTATAATCAGCCACGTCCTACCAAGTGGTTTCTAAACTGCCTTCTTACCTGGAAGTCTCAGAATAAATGTTTTCATCTAAAGAGTTATATGTGATTGGGAGTGATATGCCATGATATTTATAACTAGCTTCTAAATATTTCATAATATATATGCATATATATATATAAAGTGAAATCTACTTGTATCATAAAATAAATATGCAAAACTGCTCATTTATTGATAGAAATGTTTTACTACTGAGCTTAGTTGAACCACTATTAGAACAGTAAAATAGTAAAACACTATGTAGAACACTAAAACAGTAAAACACTATGTAGAACAGTAAAAATTCATGACAGTGTGTTTTAAAGGAAAGATAAGATGATTTCAGCTAGTATGTTGGAGCAAGAAGTATGTATATTTGTGGGTGTACATGTGTGTGCATTCTGAGAAAGAAAGTATAAAAATGTATAAAATCTGGGCTGGGGAGATGGATTAGCAGTTAAGGTGCTTGCCTGTGAAGCCTAAGAATTTATGTTCAAATCTCCAGGCCCCACGTAGCCAGACACAGTGATGCAGTCATGCAGTTTTGTACATGTGCCACAAGAGGATGAGCATGTCTGGAGTTTGTTCACAGGCTGGTGTGCCCATTCTCTCTCTCTCTCTTTCTCTCTCTCTCTCTCTCTCTCTCTCTCTCTCTCTCTCTCTCTCTCTCTCCCTCTCTCTCTCTCAAAATAGTAAGTATAAAATCCTAACATATCTTTCTGACAGTTTTTTCTACTTATTACTACATTGAAAAAAGTGTGTTTTTACTTAAACTGAGGTGATGACTATTTATGTTTGCTTAGTTTGGGGTGTGATGATGAGAATTCTCTGAATCAGGGCTGGAGAGATGGCTTAGCAGTTAAGCGCTTGCCTGTGAAGCCTAAAGACCCTGGTTTGAGGCTCCATTCCCCAGGATCCTCATTAGCCAGATGCACAAGGGGGCGCACGCATCTGGGGTTCCTTTGCAGTGGCTGGAAGCCCTGGAAGGCCCATTCTCTCTCTCTGCCTCTTTCTCTCTCTCACTGTCACTCTCAAATAAATAAAAAATAAAAATGAACAAAAAAAATTTTTTTAAGAGAATTCTCTCATTCAGTAGCTACTTAAGTACAATTATCCATGTGAGCATGGCACCTAGAGCTCTGAGGCCAAATGGCATCAATCTGACTTCGTCACCTACAAAAATGACGTTGTCTTCTGGGTGGCCAAAAACAAATTCATGGCCCAGGATTCTCACAGGTCAAGGAAATCAGTTCCATACTGCAACTTTCATGGGTCACTTTTGTGATTAGGAAGAGATCAGAGTGAGTTATGTGGGTGTTTATACCTTGAGCGAAGGGGAAGGAAAAGCTCTTTCATTTCACCACACTAACTTCCCATGGGTTAGAGGAATATTACCCCATTTCAGCAGAAAGTGAGAAGGCTGGCAAACCTATCAAGGGTAATATGGCCAAAGTGCACTGCCCTTTCATTGTGCCCTTGCCCTGTCCTACACCCTATATCATTAGTGAATATGATTCAAACATCAGGTTTATTGCTGTTGGGTAGCTTAGACCACAAGTTGCTTTGCCAGATGTTGGTCATATTTCCCCAGTCACTCATGTAACACCTTCTGGTACTAGACAGGTTAACTGTCTGGGGATTGACTCTCTTCCAGTTTCCAGCCAGGTTCTTCCATGTTCCATCCCAACAGCATATGGTGTCTTTGGTAGTAGGGTCTTACCATTAACCTTTGGTGGGTCATCAAGTACTCTGACAGAATTCTGTCTTCTTTGGGGAAACCTTGTAGGTCTCTCTGATCAACAACTCATTGTGGATGTTAACCACATGCTGGTACTAGGAGTTACAGGTCAGTGCCAAGGGAGAAGAAGGAAGAAAAATGTAGGTAATATAAAAGAGAGAAAAGTGAGAGAGAGAGAAATAGGAGAAGATTGAGGATAGTCTTTATTATACCCTCTCCAGGCCCCTTTGTGTCAGGTATTCTCTCTTAGCACCTGATGAAGGTTCAACTCTTTAATATGTCTTCCAGGATGTAGGATTTTAGGTACCATTTACATTTGGGTCCAGTTTTTTGTCCCCCCCCCCCATTCCTGCCCTCCTCTCCTACCCCACCATCCCTATTGTCCAGTCCTTGAGATGTTTATGAGGTATGTCAGCATGACAGGCTGATACAGTTTAGGAGCCACAGATGAATGAGACCATGTGACAATTATCTTTCTGACTGGATGAGTTCACTGAGAATGACTGTTCCAAGTTTGGCCATTTTTCTTCAAATTTTATTGTGTCATTTTTCCTTACTGCTGTGTAAAATTCCATTGTGTAAATATGCCACATCTTAGTTATCCATTCATGTAATGATGGACATGTGGGATGATTCCAGTTCTTAGCGATTATGAATTGAGCAACTAAAAACATGGTTGAGCAAATATCTCTGAGCTGAGGTTTGGAGCTTTTAGGATAAATGCCCAGTAAGGAAATAACTGGGTCTTTTGGTAGCTCTACAGTCATCGTTTTCAGGAGTCTCCATATTTCCTTCCACAGTGACTGTACCAGCTTGCATTCCCACCAACAATGAATGAAGGTTCCTATTTCTCCACAACCTCGCCAGCATTTGTAGTAATTAGATTTTTTAATGTTTGCTATCTTTATTGGGGTAAAGTGGAATCTCATAGTTGTTTTAATTTGCATTTCCCTAATGATAAGGGATGTTGAACATTTTCTTAAGTGTGTGTTTTCCTTTTGTATTTCTTCCTCTGAGAACTCCCTGTGCAGTTCTCTGCCCCATTTTGTGAGTGGGTTGTTTGACTTTTTATTGTTTAGGTTTTTGAGGTGTTTATAGGTTCTATAAATTAGGCATCTGTCTGGTGTGTATCTGGAAAAGATTTTCTCCCATTCTGTGGGAAATCTATTTGCTCTGCTTATTATTTTGTTTGTCTGTGAAAAAGCTTTTCAGCTTCCTGAGATCCCAATGGTTGAGTGATTGTTTAATTTCCTGAGCTACTGGGGTTTTGTTCAGGAAGTCTTTTCCCCCTCCTATATCATGGAAAGTTCCTCCTATTTTTTTTCTTCCAGTAGTAGCAGAGTTTCCAGGTTTATATTGAGGTCTTTGATCCATTTGGACTTGATTTTTTGTGTGTGGTAATGTGTGTGGATCAAGTTTCAATTCCCTGCATATGGTTATCCAGTTTGTCCAGCACCATTTGTTGAAGATGCTGTCTTTTTTCCAGTCTACATTGTTAGGGTCTTTGTCAAATATCAAGTAGCTGTAGTTACTTGGCCCAAAGCCTGGGTCCTTGGTTCTGTTCCATTGGTCTATGTTCCTGTTTTTATGACAATACCATGTTGTTTTTATTACTATGGCTTTATAGTATAGATTTAGATCAGGTATGGTGATGCCTCCAGAGGTGTTTCTTTTGCTGAGAATATGCTTAGATATCTGAGACCTTCTGCCATTCCATATGAATTTTGAGCTCATTTCTTCTATCTCTGTAAAGAAAGATCTTGGGACTTTTATTGGTATTACATTAAATCTCTACATTGTGTTTGGTAAGATTGTCATTTTCACAATGTTAATTCTTCCTATCCAGGAGCATGGGAAGTCTTTCCATTTTCTAATGTCCTCCTCAATTTTTTTCTTGAGTGTTTTTTATGTTTTTACCGTAAAGCTCTTTCACCTCCTTGGTTAATGTTATTCTAAGGTATTTTTTGTGTGTGCTATTGAAAATGGAACAATGTCACTTATTTCTTTGTCTTTGTCTTTTGCATATAGAAAGGCTACTGATTTTTGTGCATTGATTTTGTATCCAGCTACTTTGCTGAAGAAGTTAATCACCTTTAAGAGTTTTGAGATGGAGGTTTTTGGGTCACTTATGTATAGAATCATGTCATCTGCAAATAGGGCTAACTTAATTTCTTCCTTTCCACTTTGTATCTCCTTTATTTCTTTCTCCTGTCTTATTGCTTGAGCTAGAAATTCCAGGACTATGTTGAAGAGCAGAGGTGAGAGTGGACACCCCTGTCTTGTTCCTGATCTCAATGTGAATTCCTTCAGTCTCTCCCCATTAAGTATTATTTGGACTTTAGGATCTTTATATATAGCCTTTATTATGTTGAGATATAGACCGTCCATACCTACTCTCTAAAACTTTTTGATCATGAAGTGATGTTGTATTTGGTCAAAGGCATTTTCTCCATCTGTTGAGATGATTATGTGGTTTTTCTATTTAAACTTATTTGTGTAGTGTATTACATTGACAGATTTCTGTATGTTGAACCACTCCTGTGTTCCTGGGATGAAGCCTACTTGATCCAGGTGGATAATGCTTTTGATGTGCTGTTGAGTTTGGTTTGTGAGGATTTTGTTCAAGATCTTTACATCTAGGGTCATCAGGGAAATAGGCCTGTAGTTTTCTTTTCATTGGCATTTCTGCCTGGTTTTGGTAATAGGGTGATACTAGCTTCATAGAAGGAGTTGGGAGCTTTCCTGTTCTCCAATTTTGTGACACAATTTGAGAAAAATTGCTTTCAGTCCTTCAATGAAAGTTTTATAGAATTCAGGTGAGAAGCATCTTGTCCTGAACTCTCCTTTTTAGGGAGGTTTTTGATTACCCTTTTAATCTCAGTGTTTGTGATAGGTTTGTTTAGGAGATTAATCTGCTCTGAGTTTAGCTTTGGTAGGTGGTATGTGTCTAGGAATTGATCCATTTCATTCATATTATCCAGTTTTGTGTTTTTGAAGTAAATCCTGATGATTCTCCCAATTTCATTTATGTCTGCTGTGATCTCTCTTTTTTCATTTCTAATTTTTTGTTAATTGGAAGCTTTTTTTTTTTTTTTTTTGCTTGATCAAATTGGCCAGGTGTTTTATCTTGTTTATTTTTCCCAAGAACCAGCTCTTTGTTTCATCAATTTTCTTAATTGTTTTGTTAGTTTCCAAGTCACTGATTTCTGCTCTGATCTTAATTATTTCTCTCCGTCAGGGGCTTTTTGGGTTGGATACTTCTTGTTTTTTTCCAATGCCTTTATGTGGATGGTTAGGTTATTGATTTGGGATCTCTCTCTTTGCTATGAAGGCATTTAGTGCAATGAATTTTCCCCTGAGGACAGCAAGACTGGGCAGGAGTGGCATTGACTACCCCCCGAGGGGGACAGCAAGACTGGGGGAAATGTTGATTGCTCGCCCCCATGGGGGAGCAAGGCTGTTGTGCGGAGAGTGCGGGGACTAGGCGCTGACGCTGATTGGGCTGGAGGGGCTCTTCCAGGTGGCGGGAATACCCAGGGCAGAGGACCTAGCCTGCTGGCTTGGTCCACTTGGCCTGCTGTTAGTGCAAGAGGGGACTCCTACTAGGACTGTGGCTAAGACCGCTGCTTGAAGGGCTCAGGGGACTGGTGGGCTACCCTACAGTGTGGGGATCAGTAGATTCCCTATTTTGCTCCTCCCACTGGAAGCCTACTAGGATCAGCAAACCCCTAAACAAAAATCCACCCCCCAACATTAAGGGTCTTGCCTTTTCTTTCCCAGAGGGTGAGGCCAGGTTAGGCCAATGCCTTCTTGACCAGAAGCCCTAGGCTGGAGTTTTGAAGTGCACCATGGGAACAAGCCTACATTACCTTAAGAGAGTTCATAAAGATGGGGATTTTTTTCCAAAGATATATGTTTTAACAAGAAGAGATATGTTCACCGAGATAGAATTTAGACATTTGAGGGCTGGACAGATGCCTTAGTGGTTAAGGCACTTGCCAGCGAACCCTAAGGAACCATGTTTGACTCTCCAGCTCCCACATAAACCAGTTGCACATACCCACTAGGTGGTGTAAGTGTCTCGAGTCTGATTGCATTGGCTAAGGCCCTGGTGTGCCAATTCTCTTTCTCTTTCTGTGTCTGTCACACTTTCACTCTCTAAAATAAAAAAAAAAGAATTCAGACATTTGAGAGGCTATAATTCAGTGCTAGAGAGTGATTGTATAAAATCTGAGAGATTACATGTTTGAGCCCCAGTATCATAAAAAGAAAAACATAAACAGTAAAAAGAATTGAGACATTTTATACATGTATCTTTATTGATCATCTGCTTTCTTTTTTATGACCATTGATATAATTTAATTGTATAAATGAACAAGATTCACTACGATGATTCCGTACATGCTTACAGCAATCACTAATCATGTCCATACAAGCTCTTCTCCCCTTCCTCTCTTTCTCTTCTCTTCCTCCTTTTCAGTCCCCTTCCTTCCCTAATGTAAAAATCCTTCCTCTGCTTTCAGATCTCAGGCTGTCTTTCGTGGTGGCAGTGGTTGTTAAGAATGTGAGAAAACACATGTACCAACATTGCCCCTTGAGGATTCAGGTCCATGTCTGCCTGGGCCTTCTGCCCTCTATTGACCACAGGTGAGAAAAGTTCTTGAAAGGTCCACCTCAGAATATCAGACTTGCCTTTTCTTTTCTTTTTTTTCTTTTTTTTTCTTTTTTTTTTCTTTTTTGTCTTTTTCTCCATTCATCTTGTCTGCATAGCTCTTTTCAAAAGCACCAAGACCAAACCAATTTCCTCACACAGAAACTCACCAATTCACCTCACTTCCCTCTGAACATCTCAAGCCTTGAGAATTTCCGCCATCCTATTTCTTCCCTTTCCGTTTATAGCAACTGAGCTGTAAAGGTTCTATTCTAAGAACTCTACAGCATTTACCAATAGCTGACCCTCACAGAAGCCCTTGAGCAAAGTACTGCCATCCACATCTTAAAAATAGGAGAACTTAGAAAAGCAGAATTAATGTGACTAATTCAAGTCCACCTAAAGCCAGTCAACTAGTGAAGAAGCAAATCAGAATTGGGAAACAAGCACTCTTGCTTCAGAGTTCCTGTTAAATGACTACATTTTTATACTAATAATGGTTTGACTTACTAAATCCTTTCTCAGAACCAAATATTGTGTTAATCAGAATCTCATACCAGTCTACAAGTACTATATGAGCTCCATCTTATAACTAATTAACTCAATGTGTTCTAATCCCTTGTCCATCATCCAAGAAGCCAATGATTGACTAAGTAAAAAGGGAAAGTGATTATAATACATTGACTTAGTCAACCACTGGCTTCTTGGATGATGGTGGTATAGTGTGTGTGTTTTTTGTTTTTTTTTTTTTTCTTGACTATTTGGTTGGCTTACACATGTTTTAATTTCTTAATTTTATTTATTTACTCAGTTAGTTAGTTATTATGAGAGAGAGAGAGAAGTAGATAGAGAAACTCCGGGCACATGCACCACCTGTGCATCTGGCTTACATGGGTACTGAGAATTAAACCTGGGTCTTTAGGCTTCACAGGCAAGTGCCTTGACCACTAAGCCATCTCTCTAGCCCTACTTGTTCTATTTTTAAATACTTGTGTTTACTTACAAGTTTCACTTTTTATAAGTTTTATTTATTTATTTGAAGAAAGAGAAATACAGATTGGGGGAGGAGAGAGAATGGCTGTGCCAGGGCATCCAGCTGCTGCAAATGAACTCCAGAGGCATGCACCACTTAGTGCATCTGGCTTACATGGGTCCTAGGTAATAGAATCTGGATCCTTTGTCTTTACAGGCAAGTGCCGCAACTACTAAGCCATCTCTCCAGCCCAAGTTTCACTTTTCTTAAATGCAGAGTTCCATTGGCAGGTGCAAAATATATGGAAGAGCTCCATCATGCCTCTAAATTCCCCAGCAATCAGTCAGACATTCCTCTGATGCTGTGTCTTGGCAAACACTCATCCCTCTCCCTTGTAGTTTTTAAATGGGATCAGAGCATATTTAACTCTTTTCAAGGTGAAACTTATATAACATAAAATGAACTGTTTGAAAGTGAAGCAATTTATTGGTACTTAGCATTCATTATGTTTCCAATTGGGGGATATGGTGGGGATATGGTGACTAGACATGGCAGGAGTATTTGTGTATATATGTTTGTTTGCATAGCTGTTTTCAAGTCCTTTAAATATGTACCTCAAAACAAGATTACTGAGTCATTGTAAATGTATGTTTAACTTTCTGAAATACTTGGCAATCTGTTTTTCCCTGAGGCTGTGGGTTTATCCTACCTGGCAAGAATTCTTATTATTTTTTGTTTTATTTTTAATTTTTTAAAGTATTTTACTATTTATTTATTTATTTAAGAGAGAAAGAGAATGGGCACACATGCCAGGGCCTCTAGCAAACTCCAGACACATGCCCCACCTTGTGCATCTGGCTTACATGGGTGGTAAACCCACCAGCAATATGTACTTCCTCCATATCCTAGGCAACTGATTTTCACGTTTGTTTTAATTACAGTAGTTCAGTGGGCATGAAGTGGTATGTCATTGTGATCTAAATCTGCCTTTCCCTAATGACAAATGATGTTGGTCATTTTAAAGTGCTAATTGGCCTTTAGTATATTTTCTTCATAGAAACTATTTACTCAAAGTCTCTGCCAACATCTCAATTGGGCTATTTGTCTTTTTGTTGTTAAGTTATAAGATTTCCAGATAACCAGACCATTGTCAGATATAAAATTTGCATCATTTTCTCCAATCCCATGAGGATTTCCCACCAACTGTTACTGTATTTTGATACAAAATACAAAAGTTTTTAATTTTGATGAAGGCAATCTATTTTTATTGCTTATGATTTTGGTATCAGAGTTAAGAATCTATTGCCAACTCCAAGATTTTTTTCATATAAATCTTTTATATTCTTAGGATATTCCTGTGTAGTTCATATTTCTTTCATTGTACATTTATAAGTTATTATTAATATGCAAATGAAAATGAGTTAGTACAATATTTTCATCAGAGCAGACAATTTACTATATTTTCTTATCATTCCTTACAGGGTTCTTTAAAAAGTAAAAATTCGGACTGGAAGGATGGCTTAGCAATTAAGGTATTTGACAGCAAAGTCAAAGGACCTAGATTTGGCTCCCCAGGACCCAGGCTAGAAAGGAAACATGTTATTGAGGCTGGTGTGTGGGGATGGTGGGTGAGAGGAATCCCATGGGGTAAAGTGCCATGTCACTGCCTGCAGAGATCAACCTCAGAGCCCATCCATTGGCAGCACTTAAAAACTTCATGTGGGGCACTGGGGAAATGGCTTAGCAGTTATAGCATTTGCCTGTGAAACCTAAGGACCTGGGTTCGATTCTTCAGGACCCATGTAAGCCATATGTACAAGGGGACACATGTGTCTGAAGTTTGTAGCAGTGGCTAGAGGTTCTGGCATGCCCATTCTCTCTTTCTTTCTATCGTCTCTTTCTCTCTCATAAATAAATCAATAAAATATTTTTTAAAACTTCATGTGATTTTCAAATAATGGCATGTTGAAAAATGTTTTATTTTTGGAAATCCTCAAAATTATACTGCTGATGACACCACTCACTAGTTTTCTTGCAAATAAATCCCTGAGCTGGGCGTGGTGGCACATGTCTTTAATCCCAGCACTCAGGAGGCAGAGGTAGGAGGATCGCCATCAGTTCGAGGCCACCCTGAGACTCCATAGTGAATACCAGTCAGCCTGGGCTACAGTGAGACCCTACCTCGAAAAACAAAAAGAAAAGAAAAGAAATCCCTGAAGAAGGCTACTTTAATATTTTTATATCTTTCTGTAAAGTCATACATATTGAACATTTAGTCATTTTCAAGGTGAATTTAAATAAAGCTTAAGTTCACTTTGCTTATAAGATCACACAAAGATATTTTGTTTGTTTATGTTTCAAAGAAAGGGAGGTGAGAGGGTAGAAGGAAAAATAAGAGGATGGAGAATTTACCATTTCTATCAGAGAAATTTGTTTGCAAAATTATTTCTAGTCACAAGTTATTTTGAAAACTTGGCTCCCTGAAGGACTTGCAAGCTCTAGAGCAGTGAAGTCCCTGTGGCCGGTGTCAGAGACCCTTTCAAGGCACTGGCCAAACTCTGCGATGCATCCCTTGACTCCTGCTCCCTCTGCTGGCTCCACCACTCAGTGGCCATCCCCAAATTGCACATGAACCTCAAGAGGCAACAATGACAGGTATCAATAGAAAAATGAGCTTCCATGATGATACTCTGCCTCACAAAAACAGTAATGTGTCTTCTGTGTGTCTTGTCACCCCCCAGTACCTTACCCCTCAGCTCTCACAAGGACATGATATCATAGCTTTTGGTGTCATTCCTCACCATGAGTTGGACTGTATTAAAAATGAAAACATATTTGAAAATGTATATCCTAATTTATAATGTGAACATATTTCTTTACATAGTGACAGTTATCTGAAAGATTTCTTATCAATAATGGTGCTATTGATACTGCCACTAACGGTACAAATAACAGATAATGACTCAAAACATGCAAAGCCAAATGGAAGTTTCATTTTCCATGCACGTCCAGAGGCAGCATCCACTGATGGAAGGAAATGAGTGATGGTCTGGGGCGGCAGGAACCTCTGAGTGATGGACACATACTGGATCTTCATGGTGGTACAGGTTACAGTGGCACACACATTTGTCAACATTCATCACATCACAGGTTTTATACAAATTGTCCCTCACTAAAGTTGGTTTTGAAAGAAAAAGTTCTGATAGTCAAATTATAAATTACAATTTGTTCTTTCAATTTAAAGATACTCAGACTTGTTTTTAATTAATTACTTAATTAATGTGAGCACAGAGACAGATAAGGAAAGGGAGAGAATTGGTATGCCATGGCCTCTTGCCACTGCAAACAACTCCAGATGCATGTGCCACACTGTGCATCTGGCTTTACATAAGCACTGGGGTCTTAAAACTTAGGTTTTCAAGCTTTGCCAGCAAGTGCCTTAACTGATAAGCCATCTCTAGAGCCCCAGACTCATTTTTTATGAAGAAAAAAGTATGAGTTGTACCAGTTACTTTTTCACTGCTGGAACAAAATACCTGACCAGAAGCAACTTAAGGAAGGAAAGGGTTTATTTGACTTACTGTTCCAAAGAGCATAGTCCATCATGGTGGGGAAAGCATGACAAGAGCAGAAAACCAGAATTTCATCATCACATCCTTATGGTGGAAGTAGAGTGAGTGATAAATGCCAGCACTCCGCTAGCTTTCTCCTTTCTATACAGTCCAGGACCCCTGAGATGGGACTTTTGGGTGTTCAAACACAAACTTCAAACCCGAGCTCATGTCTGCTTGCCCAAAACACTGAAATAAAGCAAGACTGAGAAAAATTATTTTAGTAAATTATTACATTTCATTTCATAAAATCCAGAAACCAAAGGGTGAGGGTGGGTACATCCACTGGTCTAAGGGCCCATGTAAAAGTCCATGGGCCTAGAAGAAAAAAAAGAAAAAAAAACATGAAAAAGAGAGAGAGAGAGGCTTTTAAGAATAAGTTGAAAACACATTACCCTTTCTTACCCCAGCAGCAGCCAAGCTGCCAGGGTGGGAAAGACAGAAACTTACCGGTGGTGAAAACCTCAGGTGCTGAGAGATGAGCAGCCCAGAAAACGGAAATGAGAAAATATGCTCACCGAAAGTTTCATGAGCAGCCAGATTTTTATCCTGGGTCTAGGGCACTTCAGTGAGCCTTCCTGTCTAAATACCTCCCCCAATGCTACCCATCTCCCTCTTGCTTTCCCCCCTCTCATAAGAAGAAACTAACTGCTGTTAGAGGAAAGAAGATGATGACTGGTCACACTTTAAGCTGGTCAAGGGGGCCTGCACATTGCTGCATGGCTATCTGATAAAACAGTAACTGAGGGTGGCAGAAAAACTGAACCCCAGAAAGGATAGAAAATAAGGTTAAGAAAATAAGACCTGGAATTAACTCTGTCATCTCAAGGTGGCCTTGAACTCATGGCAATCCTCCTACTTCTGCCTCCCAACTGCTGGGATTAAAGGCGTACGAAACCACACCTGGCTTATTTTTAATTTTTTTAATATTTTATTTTTATTTATTTATTTGAGAGAGAGAAAGAGGAAGTCAGAGAGAGAGAGAGAATGGGCACACCAGGGCTTCCAGCCACTGAAAATGAACTCCAGATACATGTGCCACCTTGTGCATCTGGCTTACATGGGTCCTAGGGAATTGAATCAAGGTCCTTTGGCTTTGCAGGCAAGCACCTTAACTGGTAAGCCATCTCTCCAGTCCAAAGTTTATATTGTTCATATCTTTTTATTCGTTATTTTGTTCTCTTTCATTGTAGATTTGCATCAGGGAATGTAAATAACACCATGCACAGATCCAACGTTATTCTACCTTAAAATTTCCTCCATCAAACATATTAGTCCATTACATTTAAATTCAACTTTACTCAAGCTCTGAGGACATGAGCAGAATGCAGACAGATTCTCTGCCAGCTATAACATGACCTGCTCTAGCACAGTTCCTGATAGAGTCCTTACTCCCCTGTGGAACCTCATGAGCAGGGCCTGCACAGTCCACATTTTTCTTGGCCTTCTGGTCTTCCAAACTCCCGCCAGAATGGTCCATTGTGCTCTGCTTACAGCACTGTAAGGCTTCTCTAGCCCAAAGTTCCAAATTCTTCCACATTATGCCTGCAAACCAGCTTCAAAAGATTAAGAACCACATGCTCAGGCTTATCACAATGAAGACCCCATTTCTCAGGAACAATTTTATGTGTTAATTACCTTCTAATTGCTTGGGGAAAAAATACCTGACTAGAAGCAGCTTTGGGAAGAAAAGAGTTTATTTCATCTTACATTTCCAGAGAGCAGAATCTCTCAAGGCAGGGAAAGCATGGCAGAAATTGGAGTCACAACATAGCCTCAGGGAGGAAACACAGCAACAAACACTGAATGCTCAGCTAGCTTTCTCCATATTATCCAGCCCAGAGCCCTTTGCCCATGGATTGATGCAACCCACAGTTACTGTGGGACCCAATTTATAAAATCCCTAACAGACATGCCAAGAGATTTGTTCCCATGAAGAGTCTAAGTCCTGTCAAACTGACAGATATTAACCATCACACTAGAAAAAAAAGTGCCTGCATATTTCTGTGTTTAGGCAGAAGCTTTGATTTCCTGAAAAAGAAAACATTGTTTCTACATGTTCTCTCTAAAGAGAAGTAAGTTCTATAGGCAATACACTAGAAGGAAAACAAAATTGCTTCATGGGCATGGAGTTGGATCTGAAGCTATTCCTCTCCCAAAATCATGCATCTAGATCCTTCATGTGGCCACTCGATGCATCCTGAGTGTTGTACCCAGCAGCAAGGCACAAGTCTTAGGTGGTGTGCTCTGCTTCTGGGAAGTCCTGTGACTGGGAGCTTCAGTTTCCTCCTGTCTGAAGGACCCACTCTCTGGCTACCACCTCTGCTACAGTGTGAGCCCGCTTTACTGCCACTCTTCAGAAGCACTCCACCACTGTGGTAGTTTGAATCAGATATACATGCTAAGCTCATGTGTTCTGAATGCCTGGTACTGATGCCTTGCAGTGCTAATGGCAGTTTAGTAGGTGGAACCTTCCTGGAGAAGGTGTGTTGCTGGACAGGCTTAGGAGTGTTACAGCAAGCTACCCCCTTGCCAATGCTAGCCAGCTAACTTTTGCTGCTATCTTCCACCTGCTGTGGAAAGGTGTAAAGTTCAGCCTCTGCTTGACCACGTTCCTTGCCGTTGATGAAACCTCTGAAGACGCAAGCTGAAATAAACTCTTTACCATCAGCTGGTTCTGATCAAGTGTTTTGTCCCAGCAATGAGAAACTACCTACAACAACTATACTTAGCTGTAGGGCCATATGTGTGTAAACTAGGGGTGAGATACAGAGCCGCGAACAGTTTTGGATTCTGGGTTCAAACTAGCTTATAGAAAGGTGGACTAATGGTTTCTTTCTTATGCTATGCAGTGAGCCCTTCATGTCTGTGGTCTCCACATCCATGGGTTCTACATCCATGGATTCAATTACTCTTGGACTAAAAATATTCAGGGAAAAACAAAACCTCATCTATATTAATAAATACTAACATTTTTCTTGTCATTACTCCTTAAGTAATAAAATAACTGTTTACATGACATTTATATTTTAGTAGGTATTCTGAGTAATCTAGAGATATGTTAAAGTACAAAAGGGATTTGTCTAGGCTATATAGTCTTTCACACAAGGAATTGTAGCATCCAGGAATTGTGTTATACATAGTGATTTTTAGAGCAACCCCTCACAAATACTGAGGGTCCACTGCCCTTGTTTTCTTGAGAAATATACTTTATTTTTATTTGTTTATTTATTTGAGTCACAGACAGAGAGGGAAAGACAATGGGAACACCAGGGCTTCCTGCCACTGTAAATAAACTTCAGATTCATGTTCTACTTTGTGTATCTGGCTTTATATGAGTACTAGAGAATTGAACGTTGGCCATCAGGCTTTGCAAGCAAGCACCTTTATCCACTCAGCCATCTCTCTAGCCTCCCCCCAACAGGTAGACTTTATGCTTACAGATTTACCTGTGCCCTTATGTCACTGGGAGGCATTCATTTGGTCACAAGGCAATCCTGAGAACATTGAGTCATCTTAGTCAAGTCATGTGAGAGCTAAGAATGTGGCACTAGCAACTGAGTGGCCTCGCAAACTGATAAACAGAATAACAGATGACACTGAATACTTATTATGCTCTATACATTGTTATGATTAATTCTCTAACTCATTTAATTACTAGTGAGGTATAATTCTTCTTTCTCCCCATTTGACAGATAAGAAAACTGAGTCAGAAAGAAGCTCAGTGGCTTAGCCAACACTATTGAAGGTACAAAGCTAGAGAGGAAATCTCAGTGGCTCCGCAGCTCATGCTTTCAGAAACTATCTTATAATGCCTCTCCACACTGTAGAAGAAAATAGAGGTGTAACATGCCATTGTAATCTGCACATTCATATACACCTCCACCCACACCTAATATGTTGAAGTTCTATGTCCCCAAATGATGATATGAGGTGGTTAGGCTATGGGGATGGAGCCTTCAGGAATGGGACTAATACTGCAAAGAAACCCCATTTCCTTCTACCATGTGAGGGTCTAGGAAAAAAAAAAAAGCCCTAGCCTTCAATGAAAAGCAGACCTTCAAAAATGCTTTGGCCTTGGATTATTCAGCCTCCAGAACTCACGAAATAATTAGCATTCAGTTCTGATAAGTAAACCTAGCGTACTTAGCAGCCTGAATGGATTGAGACCTACATGCTGAATGCTCAATACTCATAGCGGTTCTGTGGCTCAGCCATGTTGACGTTGACTAGGAGCTCGCTGAGAATAAGCTGTATCTACTGCTGCATTCAAAACACTATTCTAGCAAAATCTTTAGGTGACTCTTTAAAGATATAGAAGCAGGATTCTGAACAGAACACACAAAAAAATACCCTTAAGTTTCTCTTGCCTTGCTTTGTTTTTGCTTTTGTTTTAATCCTGATTACTTAAAAAATTTCATGAAAGTCATGGACTCAAAATATAAAAAAATGTGCACAGGATTTTGAAGAATTTCATAAACTTGCATTTACAAAAATGCTTCTGCAGAGTGATTAAAGTAATATAACTTGTCATAATCATAACAAGGAAGTGGTGACACCAAAGTCAACGTAGACACTCTATTGTCAGGATTCGGCTATCAGCAAGCTATTGTAGGGGGTGTCCCAGACGTCGCGATTCTGAAGACACACTAACATAACTTTCTCTGACAATATTATCCCGGCACCTGCAGTGGTATCTTATAAAGCATCCGTGGTGTGACAAGAAGTGGTCCAGGTGTATCCTTGCCATCTGTGTGAGAGTAGATATCCCAACCAGATCCCCCACATACCCCTGATATGCACTCCCAACCTGCACAGTCCCAAATGGCATGCCAACCCATATGATCCCAGGGAAGAAGTGCTTCCATCCATCCTAAGCAAGTCAGAAACTTAAACTATCAGGGGAAGGGAGAATGATTCATTTTAAACACTTTACTCATTTTATATCCATTCATGTTTTGCTTTGAGTTTGCTGTTGGTGGTGGTGGTTGGTGGTTTTGTTTTATTTTTGAGAGACAGAGTCTCATGTAGCCCAACCAAGCTTTGAACTCTGATCCTCCTGCCTCTAACTCTCAAGGCTGGTATTACAGATGTGAACCACACTAAGCTCCACTTTTTTTGAGACAGGTCCCACTGTGTAGTATTAGATGGCCTAGTGCTTGCTATGTAACCCAGAGAGTGGCCACAAAAAAAGTCAGCCTCCTGCCCCATGCTAGGATGACAAGTGTGCATCACTACATCCAGTTAACAGTGTTTTTAATTTGATCATTTAATGTGCCTGTATGAACTACTTTTAGATTTTATTTTTGGTTTCTGTTTTTAATAACAAAGAGCAACTCTTTCTTAAGGTATTAACAGAATAGAGTTCAGTTAAAGGCTACCTCCATCTCTTTGCTTTTGACTCTACCTTTGGAACTCCGGGGACATTTTTTTCCATACTACTACCTTTTAAATATCCTTCTAAAGAAAGCTGATAGCAGTACCGTCACGTTTTCCCCAGTAAGAACTGGACTGGACTCCCACCAGGCCTAGTGGTTTAGACCTACAGTCTCTGCTACTTGGGAGGCTAAAACAAGATAACTACAGGTTTGAGGACAGCCTGGGCTACAAATGGAGTTCAAAGCCTGCCAGACCTATTTAGTAAGGTTGTCTCAAAATAAGAAGTTAAAGCAGAAAGAGTGTGTGGCCTCAATCATACCTCACAAGGTCCTAGATTATATCCCCAGCACTTAAAAAAAATGGCTTTATCATACAATAAACAGAATCCCTTTTTATTTTAATTTTAAAGTTATTTATGTGAGAGTGACATAGAGAGAGAGGGAGAGAAAGAGGCAGTTAGAGAAAGAGAGAGAGAACAGGTGTGCCAGTGCCTCCAGCCTCTGCAAACGAACTCCAGATGCATGCGCCCCCTTGTGCATCTGTCTAACATGGGTCCTGGGGAATCGAGCCTCAAACCAGGGTCCTTAGGCCTCACAGGCAAGCGCTTAACCGCTAAGCCATCTTTCCAGCCCCAGAATCTCTATTTAATTCGCAGCATCTGACTTAACTTCATAGAAGCAATCCTTTCCTTTCCCCTTCATAATATTGCCAAATCACATAATATTTAAATAAAATATATAATTATGGGCAAACAGAATTCTGGGAGAAAATAGCCAGTTATTGGCCAATCCACTACTCTGCCCACTGCAGAAGGCATGAGACAGGTTTCACGAAGAACTGGAGGACATTAGACACTCTGGTGGGTTGGACAAATAATGGCCAGTTAGGAGAGTTTCTCGGCCCTGTTTAGTTGAATTTATGGGTTTTTGTTTGTTTGTTTGTTTCTCTTTTTAAGATTTTGTGGCAGCAGAGATGCTGGGATCAAAACCAAGGCCTTAGCCATGCTAAGAAAGTGCTCAATCACTATACTGTACCCCAAGGCCTCTACTGTGTCTAATTAGAGAGATTCTCTATTATTTATAATTTTTATGTATGATATCTACAATGATAATGGACCTTCAGCTTTAAAAATTGGACCTGACTTTGAATGATAAAAAGAAAGGAAGCAGAGCTGGAGGGACGGCCTAGCATTAAGGCGTTTGCCTGCAAAGCCAAAGAACCCAGGTTTGATTCCTTAGGACCCATGTTAGCCAGATGCACAAGAGAGTGCACATCTGGAGTTCGTTTGCAGTGGCTGGAGGCCCTGGCACACCCATTCTCTCTCTCTATCTCTCTCCTTCTTTCTCTGTCAAATAAATGAACAAATAAAAAGAAAATATTTAAAGAAGGAAGCAAAGGCTTTGTATTTAGAATACTTTTTAAAATTTTTTTCCTTGCTTTTATTAGTTATGTACACAGTGTGTATACAGTCATGTTGATGCCATCGTTAGCCTCCTCCCTGTCCTCCTGGCTCTGCAGGACCCTTCTAGTTGGGGAATATGGGTCATGCATTGTGGGGTTAGCCATCAGTTATGGGTAAAAGGCAATGTCTCTGTGCATAATGACCCAACATGTAGCTCTAATATTCTTTCCACCCCCCTCTATCACAAATTTCCCTGAGCCATGTTGGGTTCATTTTAGGTTTGCTTCATTGATGAGGTCTTGGGGCCCTCTGTTTCTCTGGACATCTGGCTTGGTAGGAGTTGAGCATTTTTCTGTATCTATCTCCTTCACCCTTGTGCTGGTACCAGGTTCACCAAGAAAGCAGCACTCTTGCTCATTTCCCCAATTACTCTTAGTTTCAGCTGGGGCCCTTTTGAGGCGTGATGGGCTGGTTCTCTCCTTAGGATCTGTGTCCATCTGAAAAAGAGAAGCAAATTCTCCAATGGGGAATGAAGTTAGCACCAGATCAATGAGGTAACCATTGTTATTTTAGAGAGAATTTAATAGGTATAGGCCCTCTTGTAGCCCATGATTGATGGGAGTTTGATAATGGAGAATAGGCTTATGTTTGGATATGGTTCTGACTTGTTTCCCAGTTCCTGAAATTGACAATATTCACAAGGCTCCTCCCCAAAGTTATATAGGGAGTAAGACGTGCTTTGGAAAAGTGATTCTGACCAGTGAACTGTTTGCAAGTCATAGAGTAAGATCCAGAGATGCAGTTTCTGTGAGTTACCCCCTGTACTGGGGTGGGCTGTTTGTTGATGCAACTGCCTTTGAGTCAGCAAGTAACCCCTCCCCCTGTTTTGTAAGTAACCCTAGTAAATTCATTGGTTCACTAAGTTGGATATTTGGGCAATTACTACTTTTGTCTGTTGTCAGTGCCCTAACTGGGGAGAATAGACATCTGTTCATGTTTCCCCAGGAATAGTTTTATGCAACATCCCTAATACAAAACACATACTGAACACACCAAAATACAGAGTTTTAAACATATAGATGTTGTAGTTGAGACCAGCCTAATCAATTTTCGCCAGTCAGTTGCATCTGAAAGTACCAGCAGTATACTATGCCCTGGGTAGCTTGCCTCCACTCTCTCTTTTCCTATCTTTAAGGCATCTAGTACATTTATAAGAGTGTAATAATCTCTCTCCTCCTGTATCCAATCCAACACTTGCTACAGTGTATCACAAACCCACTTGGACTCTGTCAGGGAATAGGCCTACTTTCAAGGATGCTATACCAAATAAGAGTTAAGATGTACAAGAAAGAAAAGTCTAGAAAAATTATGGAGAAAGGCCCATGGATTCATTACTTCTTCTGTTAATACGTGAACAATTCCCTTCCCACATGCTCATTTCTAAATAACTAGCCAGGACACTTCAATTTATCTTCCCAGGAAAGGCATTGAATTGCCTTACTTTTGCTTTGGGGCATCAAAGTGCTATTTACCAGTTGTTTCCAAGCACACATTCCAAGACTAGATCTAATTGATGGCTCTACTGTCTCAGTCTCTGGTGTTTTTCTCAGAAGCCTCATTGCCTGGGGTTGCTTATTAGTGCCAAAAACCTCACTGGGACTACTATGACCATAATCATTGCCAATCACTGAGCCATCACTGGCAGGTACTCTTTTATACCCAAGAAAATTGCAGTGTAAATAAATGTAACAAAGTGTACAATGGATACTTTCTGGCAATAAGAATATATAGATGTTTGTAATCCCACCTGAAAAGTATTTATATTCAGTCACTGATTTGCATTTCCCAAATCTGAAATATATAGCAATCAGACAGGTGTCATCATCCTTCAAGACATAAAACTTAAAATTTTGGACTGGAGAGATGGCTTAGCAGTTAAGGCATTTGCCTGTGAAGCTTAAGGACCCAGGTTTGACTTTCCAGAGCCCACATAAGCCAGACACACATAAGCACAAAGTTGCACATGCTCACAGGATGGCACACACATCTGGAGTTCGATTGCAGTGGCTGAAGGTCCTGGCACACCGATTATCTCCCCCTACCCCTCATAAAATAAATAATAATATTTTAATTAGAATTTAAGTCAAATAACTTCCTTAAACATCTCAAACAGAGCCAGGCATAGTGGCACATGCCTTTAATTCCAGCACTGGGAAGGCAGAGGTAGGAGGATCACTATGAATTTGAGGCTACCCTGAGACTACATAGTGAATTCCATGTCAGCCTGAGCTAGCATGAGACCTTAACTCAGAAAAAAAAAAAAAAAAATCTCAAACAGTATGATGGAAATCCTGGCATTATGTTTAAAATCAGTCTGTCTTCACCTGCATTATCTCACTGGGAAGTGGCCTTATCTAAGGAAACATTTAACTTCCATCTTAAACAGTATCAGAATCTACTATGCAAATTTACTAGTACTCTTTAACTTGCTAATCTGAATCACTCCTTTGTATATGTTTTTATTCATTTCTATATATCCCCTCACCCCAGCTTCCGTCACCCTGGGGGCCCTCCTCAGGGGGTTATGGTTATCACTGTGGGATCATAAGCCCTTAGTCTCTATCAGGTGTCGGGGTGGGGGGGACTCAGGCTGTTCCTCCCCATTCTGTGGCTCCTACAGTCTTTCCGCCCCCTCTTTCCCAATGTTCCCCGAGCCATGTAGATATGTTGGCAGTCAGATTTAATGTTGAGTTATTTGTAGCCTATGGATTTCTGCTTTGATAGGTTTTGATTGATCGCCATGTCTGTCACCATTGCCCTGGTTGTCCAGATAGATGGTAGAGCAGTATCATGTCACAGATGTGGTAGAGGTGGAAAGTCTCATGATGGGCAATCAGCTATCTTTTTGTCTTACCAATGGATCTTGGCTTTCTTCCATTTCCTCTGCCATTTGTAAAGTAAAACACATTCTCCAACCAAGAATGCGAGCAACTTGAGTTAAAGGGGATATGCAAAGTTACTTGAGAGATTTGTGGTGTGCCAGGCCACTCTTCTTCTCCAGAAAGCAGTGGGAGCTTTTCTCTGAAGTATGAGTTACCTGACCATGGGATGATGACTTGATTTCCAGTACTAGATAAGAGTTTTCTCTCACTGAGCAGGTCTCATGTACAATCAGAGAACAGTTGGTTACCCATTACTATTAGGCAAGTGTGTACTTCTTGTCTGGCTCATTGATTTTGTAGTATGCAGGGTCCTCTGCTTATTCATGCTATTGGTGACTATTGTTCTCTGGCAGCTCCAATAGGACTCTCCAGCACTACAAGGACTAACTAGGAGGGAGCTAGTTTCCCTTTTCATTCCAGTGGGATATTCTGATGTCCTGTGATCATAGCTTGTAGTGCCTTCAGCAGTAGGGCCTTACCTGTCAGCCCTGGCAGGTAATTAAGTGTTTTGGCAATGATCTAGATTGTTTTTGGGGAAACTCATATGTTTCCCTGGCCAATAGCTCAGAGTGGGACTCAAGTGTGTGTGTGTATATATATATATATATATATATATATATATATATATATATATATATATATACATATATATATATGTGTGTGTGTGTGTGTGTGTGTGTACTATATGTATGTGTGTATGTATATATGTATGTGTATATATATATGTGTATATATATGTATGTGTATATATATGTATGTGTATGTATATATTATATATATACCATACATATATACATATCGTTCTTTTCCTACTGAAAGGTGAAGCTACTCCCTTCCTCTTGAATTTGGGTGGCTTCTGGTTGTTTAGCAAAATAATACGGAAGAGTGAGGTTCAGCAATTTATGAAATCAGAGAGTGAGAAGCCTTTCAGTTTCCATCCAGTTCTTTTTAATTCACTCATAGGAGCCTGATATGACGCTGTGATAAAGCCCAATCAACCCAAGGAGAGATGTATGGAGGCAGGGGCACCACAAAGGCTGAGAAAATGGCCCTGCAGAGTTAGTCAGCCACATGCTTAAGTGGCCCCAGTCAGGACACCTGTACTGTCTCAACTCTGCCTTGACAAATTTGAAGCTCGTTGGACCAAATAAACAATTGCTAATATTTCAAGTCAATAAGTTTTGAGATGGCTCAACTAGAATTGACTTTTCTAAGATTGTCTTTCCTAAAACAATACCAAGAAGAATTGTGTTATGTGTTACTCAGCTTTCTGTCACTATGACAAAATTACTGAGATAAACAGCTTGAAAGAAGACAGAGTTATGTTAGTGTATGTTCACTGGCTGCATTGCCTGTGGGCCTGCAGAAAGGCAGAAGTACATCATGATCATGATGGGGAATGTGTGACACAGGAGGTCTGCTTACCTCAGGGCAGCCCGGAAACAAAAAGAGGGTTACAGAAAGTGGCTAGGGTCCCAATATCCACTTTAGGGTCATATTCCAATGACCTAACTTCTTCCATTTGGCCCTGCTTCTTAAATGTTCCATCACCTTCCAATAATACCACGGGCTGCTTGATTAATCCTTTAACACATGGTTATTGAGGGACACTTAAGGCCCAAGCTAAAACAAATAATTCACATCAAACTGATTATTCACTACTAAAGTTTCATGTTTATTACACTTAAATATTGTAAATGAAGATAGCACCTTTTGATTTATAAAATTTTAAAAAGGCAATTAAACAAATTGTTTTAAAATGAATTCAACCCTAAATAATAAAATTCTTATAAATATGTTAGTGTTTGGTTCAAAACTCTGTGGAGAGAATTAGACCCTCAAGCTTTTACAGTTCCTTAAAGACCTTCTAAATATAGGAAAGTAAAACTGAAATTCATGTCACTTTGTTAATGGCATCACTTAAAACTATAAGTTAATTAACTAATTAACAACTTAATTACATCAGCATTTAATTTACTTACTTGAGCTCACTTACATTCCCTAGATATGATTTAATGAACTTTTGGTGTTGACTCCTGACTAACCATGTAAATTGTGTGTGATGTATGTCTATGCAATTGAGGAGATATTTCTTGAAATTCAATAACTTAGGGAGAAAACTAAGTTTAACCATGAGTTTTCTTTTTTCTTCAACAGAGTAACATGAATTGAACTTTTAGTATATAGAAGTTTTAACATGAGTTAAACTTTTAGTATATAGAAGTTTACTGATAATACATTTTTTCCAGAAAAACCTCAATTTGCTGATTTGTGTAAGTGCATCAAAATAAAATTCAAAAATCATCTAGCCAATGTGAGCAAATTGAATCATGATTTATTAATAATTTATTTTATAATTTTAAAAACAACAAAAATCAATAACACCTGAAGATCATAAGATAAAAGTAATGGAAAACATTTCTTACTTATTTAACTAACTTGTTTACAAAACAGTGGATAAACTCACACTGTTCAACGTGTGACTATCAGGGTTATCTTGTTTTATTTTCTAATAAGAGTTCATTTATATTGTGTCTTACAAATATCTCACTCTGAAGCAAACTGAAGGTTTTTGTAAAGCTGGTTCTTCACCCATTATTAGGGAAATACTGACTTAACTGTGCTAAACACTATGGCGAACAAAAATATGGATAAGATGAGCCTTTGCTTTTATAGAGATTGCATATTAATAAGGAAGGTAGGTGTATGCTGTTGCATAATCTAAGCATAAACTGCATGTTCTAAATTCTTAGAGAAGAGATTCTAAGTAGGAAAGCTAAAGGAAGGTGGTAGAGATAACTGTGAAATGAAGTCTTGCTTGATGAATGGGTAGATTTAGAGGAGATAAAAATAGAGGGCTGGAGATGTGGCTCAGTGGATAATGTGCTTGCCACACAAGCATGAGGATCTGAGTTTGGATCCCCAGCTCTCATATAAAAATTCTGGGCATAGTAGCATGTGTCTATAATCCCAGTGCTAGGGAAGGGATACAGGATAATTCCTGGATATCTAGTCTATCAAAATTGGTGAACTCTATGTTCAGTGAGGGA
The DNA here is from genome assembly GCF_020740685.1 of Jaculus jaculus. Classification (NCBI taxonomy): domain Eukaryota; kingdom Metazoa; phylum Chordata; class Mammalia; order Rodentia; family Dipodidae; genus Jaculus; species Jaculus jaculus. The sequence continues at coordinate 66,897,916 of NC_059102.1, forward strand.
ACTTTTCTCAGAAAAATAAGGTGGGGAGAAATTGAGGATCAACCTCTGGCCTCTACATGCACACATATGGACCCATATGCATCCATACCTACCTACACACATACATGCATACATACATACCACATACATGTGCACACCCCAAATAGAGGGCTCTATGTATTTCATGTCTACCCAACCATGTGAGTAAAGTCAGAAAGACAAATCAGCCACATGGTAAGAAAAACCCACATTAACCACATTTGGTAAGAGCAGGTAATATGACAAGCCAAGAAAGGTAGGCCTAGAGACCATGTATAGGAGGTGTTTTGAATGTGATACTGAGTGATTTGCACTTGACTGAGAGCAGCTCCAAGATCCCACTAAAAATTTACTGAGCTGAGAACGTTTTCTTAAATATGTACATCTGGCTGATAAATTTATGAATGAAAGATTCCAAGCCAGATGTAATGGTGCACACCTGTAATCCCAGTACTCTGTAGGCAGAGGTAGGAGAATCATGGTGACTTTGAGGCAACCCTGAAACTACAGAGTGAATTCCAGGTCAACCCAGGCTAGAGCAAGACTATCTTGAAAAATCAAAAAAGAAAGAAGAAAGGTTCCAAATTAAATGAGAGGACATCTAAGATTCTTCAGGTTTGACATTTTACATCTAAGTATCACTTAAAAGCATACAGATTGAAATTTTTATAGACACACTTTTAATCTCTACAAATAAGTAAAAAGACAATGGTGGGCTGGAGAGATGGCGAAGCGGTTAAGCGCTTGCCTGTGAAGCCTAAGGACCCCGGTTCAAGGCTCGGTTCCCCAGGTCCCACGTTAGCCAGATGCACAAGGGGGCGCATGCATCTGGAGTTCGTTTGCAAAGGCTGGAAGCCCTGGCGCACCCATTCTCTCTCTCTCCCTCTACCTGTCTTTCTCTCTGTGTCTGTCGCTCTCAAATAAATAAATAAATAATTTTTTTTTTAAAAAAAGACAATGGTGATCTACTCCATTAAGTAATGAAGTGACAGGTTGCTAACCCTCATGAAGCTTTCACTGAGTATAGTTAGGTTCACTAGTACCTCATAAACCTCCAAACAACTATTTCAGGTTCTATTCTAATCCCCAGCTCACACACAAGAAACGTGAGGATAGAGAGGCCAATTACCATTTCCAAGGTTACTTGCTAAATAAACAGAGGCTCAGATGAACCTTCAATCTGACAACAAAGTCCATTTCACCATTACTGGATGAACTAACAAACTAAACAATGAAACACACTAAGCTTTCCCTGCATGGAGGAGAATTTTATAAGAAACAATTAAAATCTATAGCAGCTATCCACCTTAACATTTCCAAGCCTATTCATTTTGAAGATCTGGGATTTATCTATTTTCCCATCTGAAGAATAAGACATATAATATAATAAGATATAGACTAAAGAATAAGATATAGACTAAAGTGAAGAGAATTTTTCTCGAGTGAAAATCTGACATGTTTTTTTTAATATTTTTATTTATTTATTTGAGAGCGACAGACAGAGAAAGAGGCAGATAGAGATAAGGAGAGAGAATGGGCACACCAGGGCCTCCAGCCACTGTAAACGAATTCCAGATGCGTGCGCCCCCTTGTGCATCTGGCTAATGTGGGTCCTGGGGAGTTGAGCCTCGAACCAGGGTCATTAGGCTTCACAGGCAACCACTCAATCGCTAAGCCATCTCTCCAGCCCCTGACATGTTTTGATATCTATCGATTCTTAAATACTCTTGAAATTTCACTTTGAGTTCCATACAGTTGGTCAACACGAGCTGCAGAAACTAATGTTTTTGTTAACATAGTGAATATATATGTATTGCAGTCTATAGCTGAATATGAGTTGCAATGACAAATCCATACAGATCTGGGAACTAACGGTAACAAGCCAAAACCATGAAGTGTATTTAATTTCCTAGAAAGAAGGAGAAGCTAATGGGACGAAAACAAATCTCGCTGGCCATCAGCAGTTCCTTAGAAATGGAGGCAGTTTTATAAGCTCTAGCTTTATTATGGGAAATAGTCTAATTCAATTGAGTCTTCCCAACAAAATGCCACTATATGTTTGTTGTCCAAGAATTAAAGAACTTTAATTCAAATAGTTTGCATGTGATGGGGATATATCTCAGTTGTAGAATGTACTTATCAGTATGCATGAGGCTCTGGGTTCAATTTTCAGCACTGTGAAGGACAAACAAAAGCATTTACATGAATGTGATTGAAATTCCAATAGAGGACCTTTTCTTTGGACACTTAGCTTAGAAATGTTGATACAGATATATTTTTTCTCAGTTTCCCAAGAGAATTGTCTCCAGGATCCCCAAATCTTTCTATGTTAAATACTACTATTTACATGTGACTAATGCACATCCTTCCCTATGCTTTAAACCATCACTAGATTCCTTATACAGCCTAATGCCATGTATTATATAAATAGTTATTATATGTACAGGTTAGGGAATGATGAAAAAAAAAGGTCTACACGTGTTTAGGACATGATTAAAAAGAGAATAACATTTTCTCTACTTAGCTAACCCTGTGGGTACAGAATCTGGAGAGGGCTGGCTATGTAGCTACCAGTGCTGTTTCCTGAAGAGTTCTGGACAACTTCCTGGGCCAAGTATAAGTGACTAATTACATGGGAGTATCCTATATCTTCTCTCCTTGTCAAACACTTTGACACATAGTGTTATCTACCACATGATAAGCCATGACAACACTCAATAGTTTGTTATCTTTCATGTTTCTGAAGATCTGCTCAGTTTGGCTGGAAGTTTCTTCACTAATGTCTCTCAAACAGGTGTCCAGTGAAACTGGGGCTGGTTATCCAAAACTATGACTGGAAGGGACATACAGAACATTGTAACTTTAAGGGAATGGTTGGAAGAGCTAGTGACTGAACAACAATCTCTCTCTCCCTCTCACCCCCCCCTCCATTATTTCTCTCTAGTTAGATTTTTAAATGGTTAAATTGGATTTCCTAACAATAGAATAGTCTCAGTGTAGTCTGACTTCTTATATTTTATTTTATATATTCCTAGTGTGGATGTTTTAAGTGGGCAAGATAAATACCACAGGCTTCCTATGACTCCATTTGAGAGTCACTGTACAGTTATCTTCTTGTGGTTGGGGCAAACACTAGAGCAGTAGCAGCTTAGGGAAGGAGATGGTACATGTCCAGCTTATGGTTTTGAGGAGAAGCTTCATCATGGTGGAGGAGGCATGGCAGGC